>NW_027313991.1:0-18412 GCF_040954645.1 Diabrotica undecimpunctata
TTTGTTCTACGTGCGCCCCAATGTCTTTTCTCCATTTCATATAATTTTTGATGAGCAGAGTCAACTGTTAATCCTTTTTTTAATGTTGTAGATAGTTTAAACAGTTTTTGAGAATATTTTGTATGAGCTGCACCGGTTTTCATGTCATTCAGGTCTTTTTAAAGTAATAGCCAAATGTTGCCAGTCGCTTACCCCATTAATTCCACTAAGTCAGTTACAACAAAACAGTTAAAAGGTGCACAAAAAACACTATTTAGTGATAATGAGTAAAGTAACCACGGGCGATGAATTTGGTCTTGATTAGGTAATGTGAGATAATAATAAGTTTCTGAAAATTTCCTACTATTTGTATCTCTGGGGAAGTTAATTTTTGTAATTTGCTGTGGAAAATTTTCAACAACAAATTGAACTTCACTTGGATTCATATTTGCAGGCCAGTTTCCGGGATCATATGAAACCAAGTATATGCTGAAGCTTCCTACACTGCAATCCAGATTAATTGGAACATTAATTGTTCTGTCTTGGTTGGTGGTTTCAGATTCAGGCGTTTCAGCATCAGCACTCGCACTATCGCTATTATTGTCATCAAATCATCCGTCTCTGTCCGCAGGAATATTCAATTGTTTGGTACTTTTTTCTATGGTTTGGACTTCGCTTGAAGTTGAAGGTCCTAAATTTATATCCGAGTCTTCTATATTTTCATGTATGTTTTTCATCAAAAATGATTCCAGTGCACCGCTAAGGTTTTTTTTCTCCTCAGTTTTTGCCTCTTTTATTTTTCTGTATTAAAAACCTGAAAGTCGTTTTCTTTTTCTTTCGAACATTTTAAAATTATCACTTAAGAACGAAGCCGGGCGAATTTAACAAAATAAATCCGAAAACACTGCAAATAAGTTGTCCAAATAATGTTTCTCCAAATAATATGTAGCCGTAACGCGTATACGAATAAAATTGCTACGCGCTATCTCAGAGTTCGAAATACAGTACCCACTGTGCAAAAAAAACGGGTACACTACTATATTTTACAAACAAAATCGTTTATCAAAAGCGTGTCTAAATTCATCGAATTCTCAACTAAGACTGAACATAAGACATAATAACCCATCTATAAACATAACCATAGGAACAATAAATATTATAACAGAAACTTTACAACCATTTGCCCAAATTCTTGTAAAGTATCTACGTGTGAAATCTCAAATAACTGAAGTCCGAAAGCCGCCAGCCGCTTTGAATTAAAAAGTATTCCCGAAACTGCTTTATGACTGTACCTGCAAAAGGGCGGCAGTTCATACAATAAATAATATTTTCTGACATTTTTTTTAGATTAGGATGAAAAAAAGAAGTATACATAATAAATGAAACACATTTAAGTATTATCACGTACTGAATAATTATTATTGTTTGGAATATTAGAGTTCACATAATTATCTGAATCATAACTATTTAATTATTTGAATTTATTTTAGTTTTAAAAAAGTATTATCATCAGTGGACTGCTTTTGGCCGCCCCTATTGTTGGCCGCCCGTGTGCGGTGCACACTTGGCACACATGGTAGCGGCGGCCCTGTATATGTCCGTCCGTAGTCTGATTGTATTTATATTTACCTTTAGTATATATATCTTGTTATACACAATATTTAATAACGATATAATGAGCGTCTAGCTTTCAACTCCATAAAATAATGTCGAGATTTAACATTTTGACGATTAAACTTTCGAAATGTGGGTGTATCGAAGGCTGCTAAGCATAATCTGAATTGACAGAGTGACAAATGAAGAGGTATTACTTACAACGTTTAAAAGAATCCACAAGGAAACTAAGTTCCTGTATCTGGCTGTATACCATGTATCACAAAAAATTTTATTTCAAATTTTTATAAAAGCTATAAATAAAACACCCAAACGGGCTAAATCACAAATACAGAACGTTTTCGGAATGTAAATTCCATCATCAGTGTAACCTGAAAGTAATTAACCACTTTAATTAAAGTGGTTAATTACTTTCACTGATGATGGAATTTACATTCCGAAAACGTTCTGTATTTGTGATTTAGCCCGTTTGGGTGTTTTATTTATACCTTTTATAAAAATTTGAAATAATTTTTTTTTTAAAAGAAGATTCCGAAGTAGTAAAAACTGTAAAAATACGAAAATTGGAGTATTTTGCCCATGTCAGGTGATACCCAGAATGTTATGGAGTCCTCCATATTTTTATTCAGAGCAAAATATGTCGATCGAAAAAAAATACTGGCTTCGTTATCTACGAGACTGGTTTAATCAGTCTTCGTAGTCCCTCTTCAGAGCTGCAATTAATAAAATTATGATATCCAATAGAATAACTAATGATCAGTAATGAGCATGGTACAGAAAGAAGAAGAAACATAATATTTATAAACCTAATAGACCAGGATAATTAGCAAAAAAGGTGAAGACAATCTTATCTAAAGTTGTATGATGGAAAGTGGTAGATGTGGTAGGTGTGTTTCCTGTTAAAAGTCAAATGATAGACTATTTTGTAAATTTAACACATGCATACAAAGGACTTCTCTCTGTTATAGACAATTTGTGAAGTGGAAAATTCACATTAAGGCTTCTTGTATTATATTCATGATTGGGAAGCAGGTGATAAAACAAAGTCAAATTTTTAAAAAGGAACATAATACATTCAAATATAAAGATGGCTGAGAAGGTGAGTGTATTGAGTGATTTGAATCGGCCTCTAAAGGATTCTCCCGCCTTTAGTCCTAAGATCACCCGGACTGCCGCCTTTTTTGGACTATAAAGACAGTTGAGCTATCTACTGCAGCACCCCAGAAGATTACACCATATCGCGTAACAGAATAAAGGTTTGCATAATATACTGATAGTAAAATCTTCTGGTCTAAATAGTATATATAATTATATATTATAATCTATATAATCTTATATATACAATATATAATTATATATAATCTTATATATAATCCCCTCTCTAACACTCTTAATGAGTAGCAGGCTATATTCAGTTTTTTTGTTGTATTTTGTATTTGTTCCCCCCAATTTAAGTTCAGGTCAATATGAAGGCCAAGAAATTTAACTGATCTAGCTGGTTTCGTGTTTCGTGATAGAAAATTGATTGTATCTGGGAACTGTTCTCGTGATTGGCTGGTTCTAAAGTAGACAAAAACTGTCTTATCAGTATTAAGCAACAACCGATTTACACTGAACCACTGTTCAGCCTTGGTTAGAGTTTGCTCTGCCACTGTAACAGTCTAACGTTTTTATGAAGACTTGCGAAAACGAAATGTCTGCCTCCCATTTTATTGAAATGAATTAATATTGTCTGGAAACATAGAAATCTTCAATTGTACTCGTATTTTTAGGTTAGTCAAAAAATGTATATAAGCTTAAACAAAATTATGTACTAACCATAAAATAAAGACGAAACTTATAAACAATCTGCGAACTACACCAATATTGCAATTAATCATATGATGAAGGAATTATTAAAAAAAAACAAATAACAAAAACAAGAAAATAAAAAAATACAGAACAAAATTAAGATGATTACACAAAAAAAAGGACAAAAAAACGAGTTCATAAACCCAAACAAAATAAAAAGAATTATTATTAAAAATATAATATATGTAGATCTGTCAGTTGAATGTATAAAATAGTCTGGTCAGTTGGATATTCCAAATTATTATTTTAATTTTAATTTTTAAAAACCAGATTAAAAGTATACCTCGATATAGACATTTTTGTGGTGGACACCATTTTATTTTTAACTTGTTTTATTATTATTTTAATATTTATCCTATTCGGGCATAAAAATTTGTACTTCTCATATACCTTACCACGCTCCGCTTCTATTGACTGAGATGAACAGGAACAGAATAAATAATTATAAAAAGGCAGCAGAAGTTAACAATTTCCGAATTTCCTGTCATCATGATATACTTGTTGCTTCTGTATATTTATTTTGTCGTCTTCTTTTGTTTCAGTACCACAGAAATACCCTTGATCTAAAAATTGCACCCATATTCGTATCGGTATTGTGTTACCAATATAAATTAAATTATTTTGCATCGTAAGTATCAAAGGTCGTTCACTATCGCAAAAACTAGATTGGTAGTGGCAGTTTAATGGGTGGAAATGTACTCTCTGTTTTTAATATTAATTGTACCTCTCGTGGGTTATGTTGCAATTTTTAATACTGCCGTATATTACGTTATTTGCATGCATTAATAATAAATCTTTATTAGTCACGATTTAAATGTTGCATTGGACTGAATCGGTGTCTGCTTATTTGTCGTCCTAGGGTTGGATAGTGTTCGTAAACCGACTAAAAGACATGTGAACTTTTTTTATATATTTTTTTTATATTTAGAAAAGTTAAATTTTAATGAAAGGTACGTTATATTTGATCTTCTTTAGTTCGCATAATTCCCTTGGTCTCTATGTTTCTGTATTGAGTCATATCACTATTAATCTCGTTTACCGATATGCCGTTTATAGATCTTTGTAGAAAGATCAGAATTTGATATCCATCCGAGGGTACTTCAACACTTCTCAGAATTACACTGAAAATATTGCTAACGCCTAAAAGATTATATTCTCTTCATTCTTCGGTAATTTCTTTAGTAACAAAGATATTGTCAGTAACTGATCTGCCTTTTCGAAAATTGTATTCAATAGTATATAATATCTCTGTTTCTACAATTATTGTTAGGGTCGCCTTTTTCAACCAACACTCATTTATACGCGCTATCTCAGAGTGTAGCAAGAAACATGTAACTGGTCTTCTTTTTGGCACTTCCTTTATTTGGCCTGCTCCGTCGCTTTTATATTATTATTTTCTTTCTTTATGTATGTTTTACAAATTATCTTATTTATTTTTATATTCTTATTGTATAATTTTAATTACAATTATTATGGTTTATTGCCCAAATGATATGAAATATTCATGTGAAGCATCCAACAAGAAAATACTGCGAAACCGGGTCGCTCCTGATTCTATTTCTCAAAACCCAAGCGTATTATACATATCTACGAATTATGTTTTACCTACTCTTTGAAAAAAACAATTCAACGAATTATTATTGCGCCATCCTCTAGCTAGACAATTTGGGTTATTCCTAAGAATTCTTTGGAAAAATTATTTACGTGGTTAACCCATCAATGGAGTTCAGCGCACCTGCATTGTCAAGGATATTAAATAACCAGTGAATATTACGAATTTATTTTACAATAAAATATATTTATTATTATCGGTAATAACTAGTTACCTACTTTTATAATGTTATTTAACTTTATTCCAAGTAATTCCTTTTCACTGAGTTAATGATCATAAATTATGACATCATAAAAGTAACAATAATTAATAATAATAAATATTCCTGGATGTGGGCGATGTACAGTAATGCACAATAAGTTGGTTATTTTCAGCAAAATACTAGTCAGTTTGGATATAGAAATGGATTGGAAACGAGTAAAGAGCATTATTCCGAGGTAATGAGGAGTACTCTCGAGAGAGTGTACATTAAATTACCATCCAGACGAGGACATCGACGTCATAGAAGAAGTCGAAAGACAAAGAGAAAGACCCGAGAATCGTAACGAAATTATCCCTTCTACATCACCGGAGTTAAACGAGTTAATTAAAAATAGCTCACCGAAAAAAGCACCTGGTCCAGATCAAATAACGAACAGGGTTCTAAAATACCTACCGGCGAGAGCCATAGTATATATTTAACAAATAGTATAAATGCGATGCTAAGATTTAAGAAATTTCCAAACAGATGGAAAGAGGCCCATGTCATAATGTTATCTAAGCCAGGAGAAGACAGCACAGTCCCGCAAAATTACAGGCCAATAAGCTTACTACCTGCAATCAGCTAGATTGTAGAGAGAGTAATACTCAGCAGACTCCAAGCTGAAGCAAATGGACTAGACATTAGACATAATACCCGAAATACAATTCGGTTTCAGATCAGAGCACTCCAGTGAGCTACAAGTAGTCACATTAACAGAGTACATAGCAGCTGGATTTAATGAATAACAATATACAGAAGCTACCTTCCTAGAAGTAAGCAAAGCTTTCGACAGAGTCTGGCATAAAGGGCTGATTTACAAAATGAGAAGTTACGGTTACAGCGGGGCAAAGACAAGACTAATCTCTTCGTACTTAAGCAATCGTAGTTTCAGAGTTCGAATAGGACAAGTTCTGTCTGAACTCGGGAATCCGGAGGCTGGAATGCCACAGGGAGCGGTACTGTCACCTCTAGTGTACACAATATACGTAGCAGACATACCTAGAACACCAGGTACATTACTAAGTTTATATGCCGACGACACAACGATTGCGGCCAAACATAGAAATGTAGACATAGCGGTAAACAACCTACAAACAGCGTTAGATAATCTAGAAGAGTGGAGTTTAAAATAGAAAATAGCTTTAAACTCCGAAAAGATGCAGGCTGCACTTTTCAAAAAGAGGCACCAATAACCAGAAGAACAAGTGACTGCAAAACAACCCCATCGAGTGGAAAAACGGAGCGAAATATCTCGGAGTAATTATGGACAAAAGTTTAACGTTTAGCAAACACGTAGACGCCACGATATAAAAAGACAATATGGCTAAAGCGTCAATAAGAGGCCTAGCAGAAAGAAAAAGCAAACTAAGAATCAAAACGAAGGTAAGATTAATAAATAGTATAATTCTTCCTATACTAACATATTCATCTCTCGCATGGGGACACATATTCAATTCATCAAAAAAGAAAATACAAGCGGCACACAACAGCTACCTAAGAGAAGCAGCCAACTTACAGAGATACGTTGCAGAAAGATTCCTCTTTAGAGAATTGCAGCAAATTAGAGTGACTGAAATAATTAAAGACAAAGCAAGGACAAAGTTCGCACAGATAGAGAACCATCAAAGTCACATAATACGAGAGATAATGAGGTACGACGCTTTCCACAGATGGAAGCACAAAAGACCCAAACAACAAATAGTAGAATAAAATATAACAAAATACAATAAAAAAAATATAATAAAAACACCAGACACAAAACAAAACACCAGCGAGAAAACATTACAACTAGTGTTGCTCAAATGCAAGAACAAGACGAGACTTAGACAATCTTGGTCTTGGTCTTGCGCCAATACACCTGGTCTTGGTCTTAGTCTTGGTATTGCACTCCCGGTCTTGGTCTTGGTCTTGGTCTTGCAGCAAGAGTCTTACAAGTCTTGCAGTTACCCATTAGCCTATTGCTATTTATTAAACTTTACTAGGGAAGTTTAAAGCCACGATCTAAGCGATCCGTGCCTATGCTCTAACTAATCCAGCTATCTACCATGCCCCATGAAAGTCAATCAAACATGGTTAACACACAAAAAAACCAAATTAATGACATAAACTTGACTGTATTTTAAAGAACATTTTCTGTCTAGAAAGGTATTGATGGACCTCTAGTATATATGAAATGGAAATCTTAAAAAAGATTGGTACGTGGCAAAAATCCAAATACAGGTATCAAGGGCACATATTCTTTAGGTGATAAGATAACAAACTATAATCCACTTATTAAAGCAACATAAATGTTATTAACAATCTTAGCTCTACTTTTATATAAAAAACTAACTTGAAAAAATAAAGAATAGGTAAGAAAGTAATGATAATCAAAAGAAGTTATTTTAAATTAAGGAGATATCTACTTAATAAATACATTAATTTACCAAAATAAAGTAGTAGGAATATTTTTTTAGGAACCAGAATTTTGGTTTTTCAGGAAGAAATATTTGTAATCCTTTTTTGTGAAAAGATATTAGATGCTATTTAAACATATACCCGAACTACAATACTTGCTAAAACGACACTCAGTCTTGGTCTTGGTCTTGCTAAAATTAGGCGGTCTTGGTCTTGGTCTTGGTCTTGCGAAAACGCAAGAACAAGACCAAGACTGCAAGACCAAGACCGATTTTGGGCAACACTAATTACAACAAATAACATAAAAGCACACAAAGAAGATAGTTCGTAGCTCGAAAAACTCGTGGACAATCGCGTGGACGTACAGCGTGGGCCCAGTTGCTTTTAAGTTGAATATCATTATACATATATAATACATAATATATAGTATAAACATACACTAATTATGATTATTGTTTCAGGTACTTATCCAAAAAAAAACAAAAAACGAAAAATACTAACAAAAAACCGGCGCAAGCCATCAAAAAATTAACAAAAACCACAAAAAACCCGGGCACGTAGGGCCCAACCTCTTGAGCACCAAGCCTATGAACTGAGCCTAGCTCAGAGCGGAGACTTGAGGCCCAAGTAAGCAATTTTAGTTCGCGAATAAGCCACATTATGATAACAGGATTATAGCAACAATGCGCTGTCCTGAATTTGATTCGGTTAGAGAACCATGTTGGAGTTCTATTATCCAGGACTCCCACATTAAGAGCATTTGGCTGATAGTTGAGAGCGTCATTTCTCCTTATTGTACACGTACAACAAAGCCGAAACATAAATGAATATTTTTTTCAGGTTTCGAGAAAACCTTTCCCAAGAGAATGATAGAAATATTGAAGCAATAAACAATGACGAAGAAGATATACTAACTATTCTAATTTTATACTGCATGCGACAAGTATGGCTTAAGTTAGAATTAGATTTTAATCTTAAGAAAAGTATCTAACTTATACATGAATTGAACAATTACAAAGTTAAATTAAGTTGACGTTAATAGTACAAAGCCAACATCTGTTGTAGTTACTGGATAACGCGCTATCTCAGAGTAACGAAAAGAAACCATTGGAAGAAGACAAATGAAATGTGAAAATAAGATGAGACACGTCGTAATATCTTCTTCTGGTAGTGCCTATCCGTATCGGCTGTTGGCGACCATCACGGCAATCTGTATTTGCAAACTGCTGCTCTGAAAAGACCCAAAAAAGATGCATAAAAGTTATAAAAATGTAGCTGAGATAATTTAAACAAACATGTCTATAAGCATTTTTGTGTAGAATGAAACCTTCCTTTAGAAACTTCTTCTTCTTCTTCTTCAGATGCAAATCCACTAATGGATGTTAGCGATCACATTTTCCATTAATTCTCTATTTCTTGCAATATGTATCAGAGATTGTATGTCGTTAATCTCTGTCCATTGCCTTATGTGTCGGAGCCAGGACATTTTCTTGCGTCCCATTCCTCTCTTGCTTCAATTTTACCCTCGATTATAAGTTGGAGGAACTGGTATTTTTCATTTCGCATGATGTGACCTAGATACGCCGTTTTCCTTTTCTTGATGGTTTCGAAAAGTTGGCGTTCTTGGTTTATTCTTTTAAGGACATCTATATTTGTCATTTTCGCTGTCCATGGTATTTTTAGGATACGGCGATAGAGCCACATTTCGAAAGCTTCTAATCTATTTATATCCCTCGTTTTGAGTTGTCCAGCCCTCTACGCCATATAGCAGCACTGACCACACGTAGCACTTAGTAAACCTTAGTCTCAGTTGAAGATCGAACTCTGAACAAGTCAGTACCTTCTTGAATTTACGAAAGCTTGTCGAGCTTGCTCAATGCGACATTTTACTTCCCTGTCCGATGCCCAGTCTTCAAAAAGCCACGATCCCAGGTATTTAAATTTACTCACTCTTTCAATGGACTTAGTATTCAGTGTTATGGTGGAGTTTTTCAAGTGCATCCAAGTTTCTGGAGATGATCATAAATTTGGTTTTTTTGGTATTAATCTCTAATCCCATTCGCTTACTGTATTCTCCGATTATAGTGACAAGTTGTTGAAGATCGGCTATGTTGTCACAAATTAAGACACCATCATCAGCATATCGTATGTTGTTGATCAATACTCCATTCACTTTGATTCCCATCTTTGCATCCACCAAAGACTCTTGAAATATGGCTTCAGAATAAATGTTAAATAAAAGAGGGGAAAGCACACATCCCTGTCGAACGCCCCTTCTTATATGTATGGGTTTGGATATAGAATTGTCTATTTTTAACTGTGCCGTTTGATGCCAGTACAAGTTTTCAATGCATCTTATGTCTTTTTGGTCTATCCATTGTCTTTCCTTTAGAAACAACGAGAAACAACGCTTGAATTGACCGTCAATTTTGGATGTCATTTACGCGAGCGAAATCAATGTTCAATAAAGTTTGTATCAGCTGAACGGTCAAAATTCGATATTTTTTGATCCAAATGTCCTATCGACAAAATTCAAGATGTGTTTTTTTCATTGACCACTTGTAGTAAACTTTTCATTTTTAGAGAGCAACCTTTAAAACGAATGACATAAAATTTCAATTTTGAGTTGTGATAACAAATATGAGGCATTTGAAATATGATTAAAAAACGAAGAATTTAATGTTTTACTACAAACGATCACACGTCACGGGAAATGCATTTAAGAAGGCTGTTTTGGGTATAGATTATTGCAGAAGTTTTGTTCTTTTAAAGAACGTACTAGTGTAATTGAAAAAAAAGTTTTAAATGTTTAATGTTTTAGATCGTTTGTTGTATTAAAGTTTTATGTTATATCCAGCGTTTTTTAAGAATATTTCAAATGCCTCATATTTGTTGCCAAAACTCAAAACTAAAATTTCATACTATAGGTTTTAAAGGTTAGGCTCTAGCTATCGAAACTTCATAGTATTCAGTCAATGAAAGGAATAGATTGTATTGATTTCGTGAGAATCATAAAAAATGGCAAAAATCGCGCCACGTTTATTTAACACCTGTATAAAATCTCAGTTTGTTTTGCGGCAAAATACAAAAACTGCATGCAAAAGCCGAACTCTTTACCTTTAAAACGCATCTTGTTTTGTGTCGATAGGTCACTTGAATCAAAAGATATCGCTCCATTTAAGGAGCCTTATTTTTGTTTCTAGGGTGAGGTCATGGCTCTTGAACACAGAACTCATAGTCAAGAATGCACTTTTTGCCTTTCCAATGCGACATTTAATCTCTTGGGTATTGTGCCACGACTCAATGATTATAGTTCCCAAGTAGTTGTATTGTGAGACACGTTCAATTCTCAATTGGTTCACATACAGATTTGCTCCTGTATGTGATTATGTTTTCCTTGCTGATGATCATTAGCTTGGTTTTGCTGGTGTTTATATCCAGTCCATATTTTTCTACTTGTTTCCGTTATTTTCTTCATTAAGTTTTGCAGCCCTTCTATGGTATTGGAAAACACTATTGTATCATCTGTATACCGCAGGTTATTGAGCTTCACTCCATTTATTGAGATGCCTTCATCAATATCTTTTAGAGCCTCTTCAAAAATGTACTCCGAGTACAGATTGAATATCGGTGGTGAAATTATGCACCCGTCATGTAAAACCAGTATATGAGACGTATTATATTATAAAAATGGATATACCTTAATCAATTGTTGTTCATATCCTTGTACCATATCAGAAAAAAGTAATTATTTATTAATTATTATTTAATTGTATTATTTGATTGTATCATAAATATTTAACAATTCAAGGAGGTGAGCGAAAAGCTTGGCACACATATTGTATTTAACTGAAATAATGAACAAGCTATTCCACACATCAATGTGGTATACGAATTGAAATCAAACAAGCATCTGGTTATAAAGTTACCTGGTCAGAACAATTAAACATTAATTCCTGTTATCATTGTAAAATTCGAACCTTGGTCAACCTTGGGACCAAATATTATAAAAACTTTATGGTAAAATTACTAGCTGTGTAGATAGATACAATTCAGTCAAAAGGAACGACATTAATTTTGTACTTGATGAATCTTTAGTATAATTTAAATTAAATATGCGGAACTTAATGAGGCGCCGAAACAAATTTAGGGGATAAATGTATAATAAAACCGAATCACAATAATATGATCATATGATCAAAGTTCTTCGGCACAATACTCTGACGTTGTTTTAACCTACACTGTCCAATTTTTTATTTTTGTGAAAAGAAAAAATTTCCTATATCTTTAGAAGGTACAGAATATGGGGAAAAATATTTAAAAAAAAATTTGGTTAATATATACTTAGCAATAACAAAAAAAAACGGGTTGTATCAGATATGCTACATTGGGCACTAACGTTAAAAATTAAATTTGTAAGTTTAAAGAATTACGTAGAATGAACTGTTACGAAACAGTTATTAAATTTGTTTAAACACAAATGTAGACGCACTTAAATGAAAGAAAATTATTTACATGATGGTAATTTACATCTCGTTGGGCATGCATATACATTGGCCAGTGTGCAAATGAATCAGTTCTTACTTCTTTTGGCGGAATGTAAGATGTAGTAGCTGAGCTATCTTTTTTAGCTTGAATTGATTTTTCTACTTCACTTGAACGTTCTTTTTCCTTCGATTCGTTGGAGGCCCCAATATGGCATAAGCAGTATTCTACTTCTGCGCGAAAATGTTCTAACCGAAGGATATTAGTTTGCTTCCGGTTTTCTACACTTTTTTTATACAGCAACCAGCTATTTATTACAGCCATATCCACTAAATGGTAAAATAAGCGCAGATACCACTTTCACTTTTTAGTTCTCATTTGAATTTTATACCTTCCTATCACTGAATCCACCAAATCTACGCCTCCCATGTGTTTGTTGTATTCTTTTACAATATATGGACAGTTGACGGTCGTCTGACACTTCTGTTTTCGGGTGGTAACGATTTATTGGGGTAATAGGAATTTCTCCGGCAAAACTAGATAAGAGTGCTACAGTTTTGTTGTCGTTCCAAGAGATAGAAGACACTTCAATACCATCAATGTTGCTTACATATTCGACAGTGGTACCTCTTGCTTCTTTTCTCATGATGTATTCACTTGGCAATTTGCAATTGGGTATTCTTACTCTGCGAACGGTTCCTAGCGAATGTATCTCTTTTTGTGTGAAGAGAGTGAAACAGATGTGTAGAAATTGTCGAAATACACTCGATAATTTTTAAAACAAGGAACGTTTGCAAAGTCTAATAACAATATTTGCGCTAGCCCCCAGATCCGTTTCATTTGGCAGACATACATTTTCGCAACCTGTATATATTTCAAATGTATGGAACAAACCATCAACCCCGCAAAGCACATACAATAACCCCCTTTGTGGGGTTTTAGCAGGTAGATATTGTTTTAAATGATGTCTAGCCTTTGTTGCGCATAATTGCTCGTCTACGGATAGATATTTTTATAAAGGTATAGACTGAAATTTAGAATTCATTGCATCAACTACAGGTCGCAACTTGTACAATTTCTTATAATTTGCATCATTTCTTCCTGGTGCTTTACTATTGTATGCGAAATGAACAAATCTACGGATTCTCTCAAATTCATTTTTGCTCATGACATCAGATATCTGGTGATAACAGGGATGCTGACCAGTACTTTCGCACATTCGGCATATGTACAATTGACATGTATATGGATATACCTAAATATTTTTTGAACTGAGTATAAGTCAAATTTGCAGATTTATTCACGTCCACTTGCCTAGAATACAAATTAGATTCGAAAACAATTTTCTTTAATAGATTGAAGAAATATGAGAAAAAACTTAGTTGACTTTCTAAGTATGAACTATAATTAGGCACAGTGTTGTCACCCAAAAATTCTGAAGAAGACATCAGAGAGGATGTGGAAAGCTCGGCGCAGTGATAATTGACGCGGTTGATATATACATAAGGGGTTGCGAAAAAACAAGGTATAGTGAAGGGGATATAACTTTGAATTTTACAATCCATATTGAAAGACTTCGTGGATGGGTCACGCAGAACGGATGCAGGAAGACCTAGCTCCTTAGAAAATTATATGGCAGGTACCAATGGGAAGAAACTAAAAGGAAGATCCAGGTTTAGATATATGGAACAGGAAGAACAAGACCTAAAAACCTTAACAATCAACAACTGAAAGTATAAAATTGACGTGCTAATAATGATGATAGTTTATAAAGGAAGTAGATAAAAGCCGATGATGGTACTTTATACATTTAATAACGATAGAGCGTAATTACATTATGAATAATCTTAATAATGTATGGTACAAACAGCATGTTAATAACGTCCTTAATTTTTTAAATGTTTCATTTTCAATTAATGATTTACGTATATACTACGCCGTTCATTATATTTTCTCGTTAATGGAATTTATAATGTAACTAAGGTAATAAATATGCAAATTCTATAAAAATCAAAGAGGTAATGTGGATAAACTCAATCAGAATGTATGGATATTACTGCATAGTCGACATAACTATCGAAAGAAAACCGTTATGGTGTGACGTTGGTAAATAGTAAATACATGATTTCAGGGCAGTCACCTGGTTATTTTAATCGTTCTAATTAGTCTAATGGGTCGGAAATTGAATAAAATTTTTGCTGTAATATTGCACATTATTATTAACACTATAAACAAGATATATTATGGTTAGTTATAATATAATATTATGTGTTAATAATTATTCTGGTATTTAATCATCTTACTCTAGCGCAACAATCCACTATAGGTTTTTTCCTGTTCCACAATTGCTTTTAATTCCCTTTTGTCATTGATGACCCTTGCCAATTCCAAACTTCCATAATCCTTAGATCATTCTCGACACTTTCTAATCAACGCTTTCTAGAACGCCTCGTTGTCTATTTCCTGTAGTCTCCCATTCGGTGATATTTTTTGTATTTATTTTATTGCTCATTCGAAACAAGTGGTCAAGCCAACGAATTCTATGAGATTTAGAAACTTTATTATATCAGCGTGTTTAATTAACTCAAGCTCAAAGTTCATGCGGATTCTGTAACACCCATTTTGCTCCCGGACAGGTCCACAAATCTTCCTCTGCACTTTCCTTTCAAAACTTTTTACGGCATCTACGTCTTCAGCAGGGTCCATGTTTTACAACCACAGTTCACGATGGGTTTTATCGTTGATTGAATTATTCAATCAACGGTTTTATTAGTGTTTTGTACAATTGCATCTTCGAATTCTGTCCTACCATTTTAAAAGTTAGCAGCTTTTTATTTGCTTTACTTTTCAAAGATGTTTCGAAGAAGTTTCTATTGTTTCGTCTTGCCCTTGACGTAAACATAATTGGTTTTATTCTGATTTATCCTTGATCCTACATCGCGTTGCTTTCTCAAGACCTTCAAAAAGTCTCCTTTAATGCTGTCTCATTAAGATTCATATAATATTCACGCGGAAGTCAACTTTAGATATGGTTGCATGCAGCAAGAAGTTAAACAAGAGCGTTGAGAAGAGGTCTCCTTGTCTTACATTGTTATTGATCTAAAAGTTGTCAGTCGTCATATTTGTATTATTACAGCTGCTTTCGTGTCAGCAAGAGTAAACTGTACCAATATGAATAATTTTTTAAGTATATCCAGAAGCACCAGACTTTCAATAATTTTTTTCTGCTTAAATCAATAAATAATTGGTCATGTCGATATTATATTTGTGGCTTTTTTCTAACACTTGACTCAGCATGTAAATGTCATCACCAGTAGATAGGTTCGGCCGAAATCCCGCACCAATGATCTCTTCTACAAAGAGCGTCAGTTTTTCATACAGGAGAGAAGAAAGCACTTTGTATGATATGTCTAATATCATACAAATTATAAGTAAAATATAATTCTAAACTTGTTGAATAAGGCCCCATTCCAAACTTCACGGAGTGTTTCTTCATCCCATATTTAACCATATATTTTTTTTATACTGCTGGTCTACCACTATAGTACTTTTCTACCTCTTTTGCATCCACCTCTTTTAGTAGGTCATGAAAAGATTATTTCTTTCTTCTGTAATTCCATCATTATTCTTACAAACAATTTTACTAGATTTAAACTATTTTGAAAGTTGTCTCGCATCTCCATAGAATTTTCTATATTGATTTTTTTAATTGCTCATCTGTATCTCTTTTATTTTTAAATTGTACTTCTGTCTTATTCTTTCTTCTGTGCATACTTTTGTTGCCTCTCTTTTTCTGCTGTTGTAGTCTTCCTTGTTACTTTTTGTTCCTAGTTGTAAATATTTTATCCTCGCATCTATTATTTGCCTTACAATTCAGTTTAGATTCAGCAACAAACCACTCTGAGTTTCAATGCTTTTCCTGTTCTCCTATTACCTGCTCTGCCGCATTTAGTATACTGTTTTTGATATAACTAAAATAATAAAGACGGAGGCAAATAAATTTCTTAATAACGAAGGGTAGTGGTAGGTAGATTTGTGCATTTATAGTTGTAAGCTATGCTTGTGTCGTAGCAAATGTGTTGATAATTCGTCTCTTCTTCTTCTTCCTCTTTATAAGCAATTATGCTTGTTAATTGACGGATTAATACCTCTACGGAAGGTTGTCACTCCATATTTTGCGCAGTCGTCCGATACTTCTTCTGCCGATTGGTGACTTGTCTCTTGCTATTTGACGACACAGGTCTCCTCCATTCTGATTATGTGGTTATTCCATTCTTTTTTCTATTTTGTGTCCATTCTTTTATACACTGCATGTTACATTTTCTTCTGTCCTTCACTTCTCTTTTGATCTCTCAGCGTATTTCCTGTAATTCTTCTCAGTACTCTCATCTCTGCAGTTTCCAGTAACCTTTGCTATGTGGCTGTGTCGGATCTTGTTTCTGAGGCATATATCATTATTGGTCTTACATTGGCTTTATAAATTCTTGACTTCATCTCAGTGTTAACGTGTCTGTTTTGTCATATAGTGTTATTAAGGCATCCTGACAGTCTATTTGCTTTTTGTACTTGATCTCTCATTTCTTTGTCCGGGTCTCTATAGCTAGACAGTGTAATTATCAGGTATTTTATTTCCATTACTTGCTTAATACTGATGCCATCACTTTCTATTTTACATCTGGTTGATTCTTTGCCGATTACTATTGTTTTAGTTGTCTGAGATGAGATTGTCATATTAAATTCTTTTGCTCTTATATTAAATCTGTGGATCAGTCTTTGCAGACTATCTTCATCTTGGGCTATCAATATTGCGTCGTCTGCTTAACAGAGTATTTTTATTTCTTTTTTTCCCATTCTGTATCTTCTTCCTTTGTTAACGCTTTTGATGATTTCATCCATGATCAAATTGAAAGAGCATGTAGCTCAATGAATCCCCTTGTCTTATTTCCGCTGCCTATTTCTATAGGTTCTGTAAGTTGTCCATCTATTCTGACTTCCATTTTGTTGTTTTGGTAGGTGTTGAAAATTCATTAGTAAATTATAATGTATATAGATTTAACAGTCATCTTTTATTATAGCTTGACATTTCTTCTAAAATCTGTATTTTATTAAAATTAAAGGAATAGTGTTTGGTTTATTGCTTATGTCCAATAATTCATCTATGTAAATACTGATGAGTCTGTCTAATATAATGATGAATTATAAACTTTTAAATTTACTTTATACACTAACTTTTATTATTTTTTTAGACAAGTGAGGCTTTCCATGAAAAGATTGAGCAAAGTTTGTTGCCGGCGAAGAAATTATAAATGATTGGTCTTTGCTATTGTTTAAAATTAATGTATCCACATATATTAGGATATTTTAATAATTTAATAAGATTTATAATCGTTTTATTGGAACCTAAATATAAACTTATATTTTAACAGATGATATTTTGATAGTTGACATTAACCTTGACAGTTGACACCACACGTCTAACGGCTATGTTCGCTTTAGTAATACATAGTTAAACAGCTATCTTGTGATATGTCCTTGATGGTGACTATACTGTATAATCCGTACAAAAAAATTGTATAAATATCGTCTAAATTGTTTCCGAAATAATTAGACCCTTCCTAGCTTCACTCTGTATTCTGTACAGATTGTGACGCAGAGATAATTATTATCTAGACAAACTTCCTTATTTATTATTGCTTCTGCACTACATTAGAACCTGTTTGTCAGGATTTCATTTACTTCACCTCGAATACAGAGATACGATCACTCTAATTTTAATTTAAATGCAATCAGTTTTAATATTCAGAGGTAGACATTGAGTTACTGTGGATGTACGTTTGAATATAATTTTTGTGTTACCCAATGTGAAGGTCGCCTAGACAGGTGGACCGTTAGAATTCTTTTCGAGCTTATCGGTAATTTCATCTCAAAACCGACATTTTGTCGTGTGTTTAAAATGTATAAATAATTAGATTTAACAAGTATAGTATTTGTTGAGCTGAAAATCTAACCAAAGTGAATGTATAAGACATCAAATATTTATTGAAAACTTTAATTTAAACCAATAAATGACAATTAAAGAACTGTTTTAAGAAAAACAATGGTTATAGTGGGCGGTACTGTAGACTAGCAGGAAGTTTCATACTATATTTTGTGTATTTTGAAGCGAAACTTCTATACTGGCGTCTTATTACTTTTTTTACAGTAAAATGCTGAAGCACTCTGAGATAGCGCGT
>NW_027313992.1:0-18398 GCF_040954645.1 Diabrotica undecimpunctata
CGCGCTATCTCAGAGTGGTCTAAACAATTACGGACGCAACAGAGAAAAACTCATTAACTTGAAATGTGGTGTTATCGAAGAATGTGGAAAATATCTTGGACACAACACATAACAAATGCGGAAACGCTACGAAGAATGAAAAAAGATAAAGAAATACTCAACACTATAAAGAAAAGAAAAATGAGCTACTTTGGTCACATATTAAGAATCGAGAAATACGAATTGATGCGGCTACAAGGGAAGGTGGAAGGCAAAAGAGGACCGGGGAGAGACGCTCGTCCTGCCTGAAGAATCTGAGACAATGGAGTGGTAAACAGTCAATAGAACTTTTCAGAACGGCTACAGATAGAGTCAAATGAGCCATGATGATCGCCAATGTCCTTAGGAATGGGGCACGTTAAGAAGAAGAACATAATAAAGTAATGACTGGTATAATTAGAGATAGACTAACAATATATACAGAACAAAGCATAGGGGATTTACCAATACGGTTTTAAAAAGGAAGATCCACGATAGACGCTATACATCCGCTAAAATAAGTGATAGAGAAAACATACGAGTACGATGGAGAAACACATATACTTTTCCTAGACTTTAAACAGGCGTTTGACAAATTAAACAGAAGAAAACTAATCCAAGACTTACAAGATAGTAATATACCTATAAAATTATTAACAATGATAGAAATGACAATGCGAGATTCCCAAGCAATAACAGACACCGAAGAAAAATAACAGAAATAATAAAAATAACAAATGAGGTAAGACAAGGAGATGCGCTCTCAATGGTACTATTTATTCTATTACTAGACAAGATATAAAAAAAGTTATCAAACGTAGGAACTATAAACAGAATGCAGTACAAATAATAGGATATACGGACGATATAACCATCGTAGCAACAAATAAAAAGGCATAAAAAAACCTTTCAGAAATAGAAAACGAAGCCAAACTAAAGGACTGGAAATAAATGAAAATAAAACAAAAGAACGTAATCAAGACACAAATGACAAAACTGACAATAGATGCACATAGTTTCTAAGAGGTTAAAACATTCAAATATTTGAGAGAACTAGTCAATAAAAGAAATGAAAGTATAATGCTTAGAGATAAGAGGATAAGCGAAATACAAAAATGAAAATCTACAAAACGACTATAAGACCAAGAGTAGTATATTCTGCAGAAACATTTGCAATAACAGCAAAAGCAATTGAAAGTTTTTAATAGAAAGATTGTCAGAAAAATACTAGGACAAAAAGAGGAAAAACGAAGAGGATGCAAGACAATGGATGAATTACGAAATACAAGAATGGATGGATCAAGAGAACATGGAGCAATAAAAGCACAAAGAAATAGACGGTATGTACACATAATGAGAATAACAAAGCTTCGGGGGAGGACGGTGTCGTCACGGAAGCGATAAAGATAGGAGGCTCAGTACTGATAGACAAAATTCAAAAGCTCTTTAATCTATACCTATGGAATCAAAATATCCCAACAAAGTGGAATAATTCAATAACTGTACTCTTACACAAGAAGGAAGATATAGCAGACCTGGAAAGATACA
This sequence comes from Diabrotica undecimpunctata, assembly GCF_040954645.1. NCBI lineage: Eukaryota > Metazoa > Arthropoda > Insecta > Coleoptera > Chrysomelidae > Diabrotica > Diabrotica undecimpunctata. The sequence goes on from NW_027313992.1 coordinate 1,567, forward strand.
GACCAATCAGTCTCCTTAACCATCTTTATAAAATATACAACCGAATAATAACGAACAGATTAGAGACAAAGCTGGATTTTTACCAACCTCGGGAACAAGCCGGTTTCCGCCCTAATTACGGCACAAACGATCACCTGCAGTGCCTAAAAAACCCTGATAGAAAAAACTAACGAATATAACCGTCCCTTGGGCATTGATATTTGTAGACTTTAAAAAGGCGTTTGATACAGTGGAACTACCGTCCATCTTAAGAGCACTACAAGATTGCAAGGTCGACCAGCAGATATTGTATATAGTTAAAAATATATATGAAATTGCCACAACAACCATAAGTCTACATTCAGCAACTAATAAAATAAAGATAAAAAGGGGAGTCAGGCAAGGTGATACCATGTCACCAAAGCTGTTCATTACCGTTCTTGATTAGGCATTTAAAAGACTAACATGGCAACAGAAAGGAATATCCATCGATGGAGAAAAGATTAAACCATCTACGTTTTGCGGACGATATCGTGCTTCTGTCAGATAATCTGGGAGAGATCAAAGACATGCTCCAAGAACTGAATGACATACTATAAGAAACTGGGCTGGAGATAAATTTCGAGAAAACCAAAATGATGACCAATATGGTTCCCAGCGAAGAGATACAGATCAATAACAACAAGGTAGAATTAATCGATAAATACACATACTTGGGTCCATGAAATTAGAATAACCAGAGACAACCAAACCTGCGAGCTAAATAGACGAATCACGTTGGGATGGGCGGCATATGGAAGGATGAGAGACATTTTTAAAACAAATACCCCAATTCACCTGAAAAGGAAGGCATTTAACCAATGCATCTTACCAGTCTTGACCTACGGAGCAGAGACCCTAACTTTAACGAAAGCTACTGCCGAAAAAACTGAGGGTAACACAAAGGCGAATGGGAGACATCAATGCTGGGCCTGACCTTAAAAGATCGCGTGAGAAATGAGGAGATACGCCAACGAACTGGCGTAGACGATATTATACTGCGAATCAATAAACAAAAGTGGAGGTGGGCTGGACATGTTACTAGAATGGAAGACGGAAGATGGACGAAGAGATTATTGGAGTGGAGACCAAGAGCCGACAAGCAAAGTCGAGGCAGACCACCCACCCGATGGACCGACGACCTAAGGAGAATAGAAACAAACTGGATTGCAGCAGCTAGAGATAGAGAGAACTGGAGACGTTTGGAGGAGGCCTATATCCAACAATGGATGTGAAAATGGGGCTGGACGATGATGACACATAATGAGAAGAGAGAAGAGCAATCCGTTAAGAGTTATAACGAAATGGGGTATCCACCAGGTAAAAGAACCAGAGGCAGACCTAACTGAGATGGAGACAACAAGTGGAAGAGGACTTCAGGAGAATGGAAATTAGAAATATAGAAAGGACAATTAGAGAAAAGAATCAAAAAAAGTAGTAAAAACAGCGAAGTGATACCAAAAACTGTAAAACCAAACCCAGAATGGGATGATCCCCCACACAAAAAGGATGTTCAAGTGAAAACAGCTTCAGCTTCTTCGGGAGCGTGTACATATTATTTTGTGTTGTTCTAGATCGATTTCATTGCAGTCTTTTAATGCCTCTTCGTTTTTCCTTTTGTTGAAAATAACTGTAGAGTTTATGAATGAAGTAGTCAAGGAATACCAACGAAAATCCTGTGGTTGAAGCCTATGCAGGATATGAACTTACATAGGTAAAAAAGTAAAAATAATGATATTTCACAACTAAGATAAAAAAATTTATAACTTGTTTACGTATAAACATCACATTTTCAAAAATTACTTTAACAGACTAATAACAAAAACCTAATCATAATTTGTTTTGTAATAAAGTAATAATAGCGTGGCGTGTTCGCCACTGTCGCCGTGTAGCGACCAGTAAGTCTACGTTCCTTGGCGAGAGGCAGAACGAATAAAAGGACGCAGTAAACTCACACAAAAATAAATCTGAATTACGAGAAAAGTTCTTCTTAGTTCTTCAACACGCTACCGCCATGCCAACGACGCCAACTTAGATAAAAATTTATGTAAATCTTCAAATGGATACAAGAAAGTAACCGTAGTAGAGCACGACCACAGAATAGCTGCATTGTTGCAATGAAGAGATTTACCTTCAATCTGCTTTAAAAAAAATTGTACACTGGTAAAACTGCAACGGAGAGAAATTTTCACCAAAAGAAAACATAAGTTTCACACAAAAAAGTTTCTACATTTATAGCGTATTTTATACTTTATTTTTTCTTATTCATTGTTGGGGTTTAGTTCTTAATAAATAGATCTTAATATAAAGGTTGATCTAATGATGCTCTGATGTATTTATTTCCTATTCTCTACAGTATTGTTCTAATAATATACTGGTAGTGTCGACAACACGTTTGGAAAGTATTAGTATAGAGAGGAACCAGTTAATTTATAGGTTTATTTTAAAAAATGATGGATTTGGGACAACTCCAAATTCATGAAGGATCAATAACTTTTTTCCATTCAAATCTCTTAATTTCCGAGCAAAATGGCTTTAGAAAAGATCGGTTAACCACAAACAACATTTTAGACTTGGAAAGTGAGATTCACGAAACTCTTCCTACAAACCAAAAATGCGTTACCATATTTTTTGATTTAAAAAGTGCATTTAATAAAGCTTGCAAGTACAACATTTTAAGACAACTTCATAACTGGAATATCCAAGGTCACTGACTTGTCATCATCCAAAACTTTTTAAACAACAGATCTTTTCAAGTGAAAATAAATAATATTTTTTCAAATATTTATTGTTTGAAAAATGGTCCACATCAAGGATCCATTCTCAATCCAATATTATTTCTAGTGGCAATAAACGATATAATCAAAAATATTCAAGTACCCTTACGAGCCCGTTTATACGCTGACGACCTAGTGGTATCTATTAAAGGCAAAAAGATCTCCTTAATGTCCTCAATTGTTCAAAACTTTTTAGATACTCTAGAAAATTGGTCGATTGGTCGAAATAGGCCGATTTTCTGACCGACCTTTGTAGCCATACCTAAAACACCAAGTGCAAAACACTGTGATCAACACCGCTTAATAAGCTTGATAAATCACATTACCAAAGTTTTCACCAAAATCATACACAATAGAATATATAACAAATGCGAAGCAATTATATCGGAGTCACAGTTCGGATTCCGAAGCGCATTGGGCACAAGAGAGGCGATCTTCAGTCTGCAAGTTTTAATTCTAAGATGCAGAGACATGCACAAGGACGTCCACTTGTGCTTCATCGACTTCTCCAAGGCGTTTGACAAGGTCAAACATGATAAACTCATGAAAATGCTCAGGAAGATGCATATTGATGGCAAGGATCTGCGCATAATAACCAGTCTCTATTGGAACCAAAGTGCTGAGATAAAGATGGGCAACTTACACAGTGGGAAGATAGATATTAAAAAGGGTGTACGACAGGGATGCGTCCTCTCGCCGCTCTCCTGTTCAATATATACTCTGAACAAATCTTCAGAGAAGCACTGGGAGAAGTTTCGGAGGGTATCAAAGTAACGGAGAGGTAATCAATAATATTAGATATGCTGACGACACAGTTATTATCGCAAATGACTGCAACGAGCTTCAAAGACTCATGCAAAGCATACACACAGCAAGTCAAGAATATGGTTTAACGCGCTATCTCAGAGTAACTAAATGCATGCTCATCAGCAGAACACAACAACCTCCGATGCAACTGACATTAAACAACCGAAAAATAGAACAAGTGGAGACATACACATACCTTGGAACCACAGTCAACACAAAATGGGACCAGTCAACAGAAATAAGATCACGAACTGAAAAAGCGCGAAACGCGTTCAACAATATGAAAAAGTGGTTCACAAGCAAAATCTCAATGGAACTAAAATTAAGACTGGTCAAGTGTTATGTCTTCCCGGTCTTGTTCTATGGAGTAGAGGCATGGACCACAACGGAAGCCACCCTGAAGAAACTAGAATCCTTTGAGCTGTGGATATATCGCCGTATTCTTCGGATATCCTGGACAGACCACATCACTAACGTGGAAGTAATGCAGAGAATAGGCAAAAGCAAAGAAATAATCTTCACCGTAAAGAAACGGAAGCTTGAGTACTTCGGACATGTCATGAGGCATACTAAGTACCGGCTGCTACAGTTAATAGTCCAAGGAAGAATCGACAGTAGGAGAGGACCGGGAAAAAGACGACACTCATGGATGCATAACCTGCGACAATGGTTCGGACTAACATCGACCGAACTGTTCAGAGGTACCGTAAACAAAGTCAAAATAGCCTTGTTAATAGCCAACGTCCGAAACGGATAGGGCAAAGGAAGAAGAAGAAAATTGGTCCCACCTTACAAGTTTTCAATGTTCAATTGAAAAATCAATAGGAGTTGTATTCTCTTCAAGCTTACATGGAAAGATCACATTTCACAACTCATCCTTTCCTCTAATAAAAGATTAAATATGTTAAGATCTCTTTGTAACAAAAACTGGTGCTCGGACCAATCCACTCTACTTCTTCTGTATAAATCTTTAAAATGTTCTAAGCTAGATCATGGAGCAATTGCCTATTCCATTGCTAATCAATCTCTTTCTTAATCATTAGATGTTATTCATAATAAAAGTCTTAGATTAATTACAGGGGCATTTCCAACTTCTCAGGTACCCAGCATTTATGCTCTTTTGGAGAACCACCGCTACATCACCGCCGCATGTTCCTCGCCAGATCACAGGCGGCCTCAGTCGCTTGTAACATTGCAAAACCAATATATCAAAATACTTTTACAAATAAATATGTAAACAAATTTCAAGATATTCGCTATACTAAAAAGCCATATTACGAAAGAATTAAATCCATACTTCAAAATCTGAACACTAATGTTCCGGATCTTTTTTCTCGGATATTAAATACCATGAGCCTTGACTGATCAATTTACCAACCTGTGATACATCTTTGGCCTTTTTCGAGAAATCCAGTACAAATAATTCCCTTATTCGGCTTGAGTTTGCAGCCTTCTTAGAAAAATATCCCGACTACTATAAAATCTATACAGATGCATCCGAAGCCCGAAGACGGAGTGGGGGCATCAATCATTTCCTTAGAAAACAATCGTCTTTTTCGTCTACCCTCAGTATGTAGCACATATTCAGCTGAGGTCTACACTATATACCGTGCTGTGAAACTTTTTAACGAGTTTACCTTTACAAAAGCTCTGATCATAACAGTTTCCCTTAGCTCTCTAAACTCATTAAAACATATTTTTTCGAAACATTCTTTTGAAAAGTTACTAAAATACCAACTGTCCCAAGCTCTAGGGCTATGAGAAACCTTTTTTTGTTTCGAAGGCACCTTTAATTTCTATTTTCTATTCTAAGATTTTCGACAGATCTATGCCAGAATTATCTGTTTGTTGCTCTATTGACTTTTTTTTCATTTTAGAGAAATACTGAGTTCAGTTTTTTGAAGTTCCATGAGTACTTTTGTACGTCAAACGTATATTACGCATAAGGTACACATTTATTTGTTTTTATGGGAAGTTACCACACTTTTTGACATACCTATTTATTAGGTGTGAATACCGTTACAAAACATTTACACATAATTATATAAAAAATATGATTGAAACTTAAAAATGTTAAAAAAATTTTTGGGTGGATGCGATGTCGCGCACCCACCATATTTTTTAATTTTCCGAATTACAATCCTCATAAACAGCTTCAACTATGTATAAAGGAGTTTATTTGCAATTTCGTCACTAAATATTTTACTATGCACTAAAACTTATAAACCTCAGCAGTATCATTTTTAATAGATATAATTCCACCTAATGCTCATCGTCGCACTTTATTCAAAGTTTCTGAATAGTCCGTGCTGCCAACTTTTACGAGATATCAACATTTTAATGCTTTGAAACTTTTTGATAAGAATTCCCCCGAGTAATGAGGACAAAAATGCTCAAGTCGCAATCTTTTCGGCTTTATAATTCAAATGAGCCGTATCTGCCTTTCACAGAGCTTAGCAACAAAATTCAAGAAACTAAACGATGGTTACAAGATCTGAATACATTGTGAGTAATTTTTAAACAGCACTTTTATTATTTCTTTATTTGAATAAGAGATATGTGTAATTAATAGAGGTATGAGAGATATTAGAGAGCGTGTTATTCCAGGTATTCTGCCCGATTTTGTAAATATGTCTTTTGATGATTGGTTTGTGATAATTTAATGTTGATTGATCAATAAACCATGGCGGAAATTTTGTGAGGTGGATGTGAGAGGTAGCATTATAATTTTTGCAGAAAGAGTTGTGTGATAGCTTTTGTAATAATAATTGAATGGTGGGCCGCAACAATGCCGTAAGACAGAATTGAGATTATGCAAGAGATGAAAAAAACATATTGACAAATTATTTATGAAAATAAGCACTGAAAAAAAATCAATTTAACTTAACAACAACATAAAGTTATATATATGTAAACAAATTATGCAGATTTACACAGACAAAGCAGAAACAAATTATTTCAAAAAAATATGTCAGCAACAATGTTACTGGATATATAACAGTGTTGCTTCTGATTACTATGCGATGTTTTGGCTTATTTAGGTTTTGAAAAAAGTATCTAATATTAATAATAAACTATAATTAATTCAAAATGTTTATTAATATGTTTTATATGCTAAGTACACAGTTTAATGCCCCTTAAATTTAAACTTAAAAATAATGTTCCATCTTATTCCAATTTTTCATAAAACTCTCGGTATTCGGGTTTCAGGTACTGGCACATATCCAGTAGATTTTTGCGTTTTTCTTCTTTTATTTTTATAGGCCTGGTATACGTATTCGGCAATGCATCAATTTGGTAGTTGAATGCTCTGATGGCTTGTGCACCCCATTTTTTATTCAGAAGGGAGAATGTTTACTAAAGTTGCATGACGTTGTGAGAAGTTCTAGCCATTATTCTAGTAGGATCATCGCTGTCGAAATTGAACCAACGGTACTCAGTGATTTTATATTTGGATCTTTCCATAAGTAGTTCTCACATGCTGAAAAGTCTATGAAGTCTTCTTGCTCCATATAGTATACATTGAAGGGCTTGCTGAGTCATGAGTTGGCTATCACTACCACCCAGTCGAAGGCTACATTTACCATTGCTCTTTTTTTTCTTTTCCTCTATAAGCAAGAAGTCACGGTCGCAAGGTAAGAAGCTGTAACCGCTAGTTAAGAACTTTTGTTCTACTTGAGTGAAATACCTATTCACAATCAGCAAATGAAACATGGACAGCATTCTCCAGTTATTATTCTGATCGACGCATCGGTCAGACCACACTATGAGTTTTTTTATTTCTCATGACTTCAATGGACGAAAGTTAAGTTTTATGTAAGACAGGAAAGCTGAAGTGATATCTCTAGAACCACGATTACCAATAGATTTATGCCACAACATCATAGTGGCATCGTTTGAACCTGCATCGTGAATATCATAGTTGTAAGTGGCATACTGATGTTGGTAGAATACTGAAGAATGAGTCAATGTTGGACAGTACAACACTTGCTGAAAATCAGTTAAGAGTACGACGAGTTGTGGATTAGCCTTTTCAGCATCCAACTTCAATGCTTTGTATCCAGCCTCAGCACGTGCATGGTGGAGTTCACTGTCAACAAGAATAGCATTTCTTTCTGGACCGTCTGGAGTAACCACAAGCTTGACATACATTTTATCACAAAACCTACACGTATCTGAGCGAGGAAGACCAAAGCGCAGATTAAAGTCTGATTTAAATATATCAGTGTAAGTGCGCCGGAAAACATTGCATTGCGGATACTTTTTACAAAACAGTTTGTACATTTTTTTCAAGTTTAATTCAGCAGAAAGGCGTAGATGCAGCGCGACTATAATGATTTTCTTAATGTGGAAACAACTTTATGTGTTTTCTTATACGTTCTTTGTCGGTTTCATTGATTTTATTAGGCCCATTATTGTGTTTTCCAGGTTGATTACGTAGCGACATATCTGTTTTTATCTTCTGCTGAATGTGTTGGATTCTTCAAGGTGTTATTCCAAATGCTTGACATATAGTTTTTTGGCACACTGGTAATTTTTTCAGTTCAATCTGGATGTGATATCGTACAGTACATTGTCGTCTGGAGATGTCTCCTGGAGTCCGTTTATGTTGTGGCTCTTGAAATTCCATACAACTGACCAGGTGCGCAGTTTGTGCATTATAATCCAACTTATGAAGTGTTGTGAAGAGGTCTCCAAACTGGCCTTGAATTTTAGCAGCCTCGTAAACAGATTTGCACTTATATAGTCGCTCCTAAAATATAAAAATACTTATTTGAAGTTATCGAAATTATGAAAGATGCCGAATTTCAAATCATAAACTCATTACGGACGAGCACAGATCATGACAAAGATAACGACAATGATATTTAAGAGATAACTAGGTATCTTCTTGAAAATTATCAAGAATTTTATGAGGAAATAATTGGTTGGCCAACCAGTGAAGTAGAAAGTACTGACGTATGAGTATCTTGTAAAAAACTGCTTAATAATGTTTTTTTAGGTTGAAATATTTCATTTGTTAATGACTGGTAATGAAGTTTGTCAATCAATTTTTCTTTTTTGTTAATTTGGACAAATACGACAAAAAATAATAGTTTAGACATTTTTTTTGTTAATTAATTCGTGAAAAGATATGTCAAATTTTTTATTTGTTTCTAATATAAACTTTTTTAAAAATCTCTCAAAACTGCATTCCTGTGACTTATATTCTTTCATAAATATACGATTCATATAGTCTTTTATAATAATACATGAATATATTCTGTTTTTAGGATAATTCCTTCAATCGGTAACTCAAATTTGAATCAGCTAAAATAATATCTATCAATATGATTAATTTTTTTACGTATGTTTTATTTTCCAAGTACTAATAATTTGTTATAATCGAACAAAAAACTGCTGAAAATGCCCAAAATAAGTAAAGCATTCGACCTACATTTAAAATATTTTCTATCTGATTCGCCTGTAAAAGTAATTTAACTTTAAGGAACTGATAACTATCTGCTATTATAAAGTCCGGTTTGTAGAATAAGAATCCGGTAATTTTTGGATTAAAACTTAAATGACTTCTTCATAATTTCGTTGAAATGTGATGTTCAGATTCGAGAAGGGCCGTCTAGAATTTCAAACAAGACACAAAAATTCTTTAAAAGTTTTTAAATGTATGGGTTTCATCAAGATAGATCATTACTTACCTTTTTTACTTAATTAAAAAATTAATGGAGTAAAAATTAATGTTCGAATGACGATATCAACTTAAGATCTAACAAAATGTTTTGTGTATTGGTGTAATCTTGATAGTTTCACAGCCAACGGCATTTGCGACAAAGGTATAAACAATCGGATGATAATCTTTAAACCATTATCTGCAAGATATTTATAACATATATTATAATAATAAAAACCATCAGTATTACGCGAAATAATACTAAAGAAATTAGGCTGAAACAAATTGCATTCTAAAAAACGCCATTACCAAATTCCAGAGATGCTTTATTTTTGTAATAAAATGATTTCTTCCACTGGAAATTTAATTGTTTTAAAACTTGCCACAATTTATTTCGTCCGATATGAGGCAAATCCGGGTCGTCTCTAACTTCTTGTAAAGTTTTGTTTAGGTTTGGTATTTCTTTTAAAAAAAAATCCATGAATTTTCCTTCGAATACCATTTTTGGCAAATTCATCAATTTCAATAGGCTTTTTCCCTCTCTTTAAGTGTCCGTTTGTGTTTGGGTTAGCTATACCGTGTTTTTTTCTTTCTAATAGGAACCTAGATATATATAGTTGACTCCCCTACGCCAGTTATGTTGGCACAACATTCGAGAAATATTATATATAACAGTATTAAAACATTATATTATTATTTAATGAATAAACACCTCAGGAACGCCTATGATGATACAAATTTGACGACCGTTTTATGACTTTGAGGCACATTTCGTGCTCTCAACAATTTGTGAACGGAGAATAGTGTATATTGATTGCCTAAATATTTTTTAACAATTTTAAGTATTGACAATAGATGTTAACACTAAAAAGTGTATTTATCCTACTATACACATTTTTAATTAATTTCAAAGGTTTACTGATTTTTCAAATTAAAATTTAATAAAAATAATCATATTTTTCTTAATTCTTTATTGCGTAGTAAATTATGAGATTAGGAAAAGCTAATGTAATATAAACAAAATTTTACTAATCTTTTTAATCAATAACAAATAACTTTTTATAATAATTTGATAACCATGATACTTCAACAAAAGAGGCTCTTTGATAATGTACCTATGGATAAATTCTCACTAATAGATACAAAAGGTTCATTCTGTAGCATTTGAAATTTATTGGAATCCCCTCGTATATGTGTTAATTGAAATCCCCTTACATATGCATTAGAATAACGAAGAATTTTTTCAATGTTTCTGAGTTCGTATCCTTCAATTTAAAACCAATATAATCTTTCGTTCTTTTTTTAGGTCGCCGCCGCCGATAATAATTTATTTCATTGTTTATTTATGTCACAGGCGCAAATTCTTCGATATTTCTTTGTTCAAACCGCCCGATATTGTGTTTTTAAATTAATTTACGTCTTAATTTCCGTTGTGTTTAGTTTATACGCTAAGTGCTTTGTTTGTTCTAACTTATGCGAGCAATTTTTAAAGATAATTTCGTCACTTTCGTTGGAGCCGCGGTGAAGAGCGGCCAACGTCATGTCCAAATTCAATTTGAATTTGTAATTTTCTGTTTTTGTTCCTTTTCAGGGAAATCTTCGTCTTACGTTATGGAAATCAATTTTAGTAGCAGTTAATCGTCTAATTCCACCTGTTCCGGTTGTTTAAGAGGCAGAGTCATAAGTTTTATGCTCAGTGCCGGCTTCGGCCTCAAATGGTCGATCCAATTTGCAGTTTCAGTGCAGAGATGTAACAAGTTTCAGAGTTATGTGCGAAATAGTGAAATCCAGGTAACATTTTTTTTTTGTGTAAATTTAAGTAAAGCAGACATTTTTTAAAAAAAGTAATAACTGCTTTCATACAAAAAAGAATTTGTAATATTTAAAGTAGTAAATTTTATGGTTTGACTTTAGCTGTCAATTTATTTGTCAGTTTTTTAAATTTAATGTTAATTTATGACAGCCCGTTTTAGAATTTTTGATTGTTTTGTTTTCTTTAAAAGAAAGGTTAGCTTACATGTAAATTTTGTAAGTTTTTGTAGTATCTTCAACTCCTGTAAATTGTAAACAGATGACACATGTAAGTCTTTTTTGTATTTTTGTATTTTGCAGCTATTGTTATATTTTGTATTGTCTTTTTTTGAGCATTCTTGTGTTCTCTTTGTTTGTAACTGTTTGTGGTGACACAAAAATAAATGTTAAATTTTGTTTCTTAACATTTGTTTATTTTTTTAACTAACCCTTTTTTTGAGTTTCCATTTAGAAATGATATTTTTTTATGTTTAATAATTATATCTCCAGTTACAACTAGCTGGTTGTAATAGGTATAATTAGGCATCTCAAGTGGCGCCCTATATAAATTTCTTGAGGTGTTCCTGTTTCGTTTTGTTTTTGTTCGTCCCAAGAGATTTATGACCCTTTATTTCATTTTTTTTTGTAGTTGCCCCAATCCAAACCCCCTTGTCTTTTACCCAAGAGTCTTGGTATGGACCAAGAGGTCCAAGCCCCCTTATCCACGACCCCAGCTCTCCTACTAACCCCTGAGTGCCCGTTCGCACAAGTAGCGTTTATTTTGCTTACCCTATCTTCGCCCCAAGAATTTCTATCCCCCATCTTCTACCCCTAATAGTAATACCCCTATGGTAGGCAAAATATTATCGTTACAATTCATTTGAAAATGTTATTATTTATTGTATTTAGTCAACAGTCAGACGGCAATTCTTAATTCTTGACCTGCTTAAAAATATTTATTTCAAACTGATAAAGAAATCTGCAATTGTTTGAAATATAAGTAAATAAATCTACTACAATAACTTTTTTTTTCATACTGAATGTCAACAGGAGAAATTTTTTTCTCAGAAAATTTCACATTTTCATCTCGTTTCTAAATATTATTCGGGTAAATTTTAATAATAATTTTTTTCACTTACGGAAATGTACTGACAAAAATTAATCGATGATTACATAATATTGTTTTGTCTATAAAAATTAAATTTGCCAGAAAGTGAATAAAACTGAAATTGTTTTTAGATAAGCCACACGTGAATTGTTTACAAGACCCTGTGACGGTATACAGTCTTTTATGGAGGTCAAACTAGGCCAAAATGTTTACTAGGATGGGCAGGTTTGCTAAACACAACCACGTGATCGTATTTCCACGGTTAACGCATAATTACAAAACTCGTTTTCAATGTTTTGCAAATTTTCCTTAAATTCGGCAAACGGGCATCTGTCGCCATTTAATACATCACTGCTGCCTTCTATTAAATGACACGTGAACTTATTTTCCCATGGTACAATGAATACACAAGGTATGATACATAATGTTCCAAAATCGGTTCACTTTCGCGCATGACGTAGTCAAGAACGCTTATTCCCGTAACATTTGATATAGTTGTATAGGAAAGACTTTTAATTTTAAGTTTTTATATATAATTTGGCTAATTTAATTATAGTAATTATAAAGAGATGATAAAATTATGTCATTATAATATTTAATCATAAATAAAATTTGGAGTTAATTTAAGTTTATTGATTTTTGGTACAGTTATTTTGTTAACATAGATATCCCTTATAAAACAAGTTTTAATTATCTGTTATTACACGTAGGTACAGGTTAATTAACTTATACTCCAGAGTTCGATATTTCAGATGTTTAAAAAGATACAGAAAAGTGGTAATGAAGGTACACAAAATTTGTACGTATATCCCTACTGAACTAAACACAAAATCAAAATAAATAATGATAAAGTCAACTTTATTTATATCGAATGAGCTAGCTCGCCATCGAATATGAGTGTAGTGAGGTCACACAATATTGCACAACATTTAAAATTACATCTTTTGATCTTTTGTAATATTCACACATAAAATTATCTCATTTTTTATAATAATGATAACATTATATATTTTAATAATGATAACGTGATTTAACAAAGAAAAATATGGTATTTTGGAAGATGCTAAATTGATTTCCTCCGAAACAGTTCTATTGCAAATTGCATAGCAGGCTGACGCTAGTTTCTTACTTAACAAATCGATATGAAAAAACCATTTAAGGTTTCATGACTAATAATTAATAAAAATAAAGATTTAGACTTACGTCGTTGTCCTAAAAGTAGTAAGAAGCTGCTCAACATACTTTTTGGACTCTCTGTGTTCGGCTCTTTGTATGCGTTTCTTTTGGTTGGTTAAAAGGGTAGATGATTTTGATTTAGGCAATTAAAGACTAGGTACTCGCCTCAGGTTTGAGTTTTAGACCCTTTTTAGAAACGTAATTTAAAAGTTCCTGTTGTAGATTTCTTTGGTAATCTTCAGTTTTAAAATGTTTAGAACAAATTCTTGCAGTATTACAATTAAAATTATCCTATCTACAACAAGATATAATTCACAATTTCTGGTCACACTATCTTTAGGAAATGTTGAAACCTAAAGATTTTATCTTCATTGTCACTATTGCAACAAGCAATTGCACAGCGCACTTTGAAAAAGGTACAAAATCAGATATTCAATGGCAAATAAAAACTTTCAGTTTTACAAAAAAAATACTATACAGTATAAATAAACAGTAACTAAACACCATTTCTATAAAGGCACGCGCTATCTCAGAGTATTATTTTTCTATTATAAAATAGATGACTCAGTCAGTATTGAGTTACTTTAAAATATATTTATTATCTCATAACTTGCAATTTGCAATAGTCACCATTGTATAACCGATATTATTGTTGAACTTTTGTTTTTATACAAGCTTTCTGTCTTGCCGGTGTAGAGTCGTCTGAAGTCGATATTTATTGTGTTTTGCGTTTGAACTAATTTGTGTCTTATTTTCATATTATTATATTGTTTGATAAGTAAATTTTGCATATTATAATCGGTAGGTTATAGTAATGTGTATATTTTATATTTTACTAAATTTCATTATAACTCATCTAAAATACCATATTGAATTGTAAAACAGATTTTTCTTTATTGTAATCTATTTTGTTTTTATTTCAGTAAAACCGCTTGGAAGTGAGTGACAGTGAATCAAAAATAAGCAAATCTACTACTATTTACCTATTCACAGTATTTCCTCTGCAGAAAATTTTTAAATTTCAACGGATATTAGTAGTATACGTATGAAAACAAAAATAAATATTTCGCCTGAATCCCTAGGAAAAGTAAAGGTTTTACGCTACTGAAAATATATTTTGTATTCAATTATAACCAAAACAAAAACATTAAAAAAAAAATTAGATCATTTTTTGACCATAATTTCAAAATTAATGTGTACCTTAAGCTGTAATAATGGGTTCGTGGTGGTTCGGGCGATCTTGACTACGTCACACTCTTGGGCCAGCTGTCAAATGTCATGCGCAATATCATACCTTGTGTATTCATTGTACCATGTTATTTTCCCATCTATCAAGTGACAGCCGAACTAATTTCTCATTATCAAAATGACAATTTGTTACTATAATAGGTTTGTTCCAACACAACAAAAAACCGTCACGTAACGGTTACGCTCCTGAGCACTAAACAAAATACGTTTCCAACAAAAATATGATCGTTCATCTCATCGTCCCTTCCGACCGTTCCAAACAAAAAATTATGATCACCCAGTGACGGTTTTCGTGACGATAATTTCAGTAATCTGGCAAATGCATGTACTGATTGGGATGACTTGCGCACTAGGATTTTATTCTACTTCTTTAAATTTGTTCAGAAAAAAGAAGTTAGGTTAATGATTTTATCACATCCTTATGATAGACTTATTATTTATTTATATATAATTTGTTTCTCGTTATTTATAACTTTATAAGTATGACTGACGATGAAGGAATTAGTGATTTTTCTGATTATTATAGTAGTGAGGATGATTTGGAGCTATTAGCCGAACCTAGGGTGAAAAACCAGAATTATTTAGGTAGATTGGTCTTTATTTTAAATTTGTGCAAACTACTGATTAATAATTAAATAAATAAAATAAAAAAAATTAATTGTCACCAAACTATTTCAGTTGTCAGAAAACCGTTTCAACATCAGTTTACAAATTACCGTCATCAGACGATACAAATGATGAACATGCGCATTAAAAACGGTAACAAGTAGTTTTCGTGACGGTTTTCGGACCGTACAAAAATTGCGTGTTGGAACAAACCTAATATCAACAAAATCCCTAGTTTGCAGATTTTAATTATAAGTTATT
Organism: Diabrotica undecimpunctata; assembly: GCF_040954645.1. NCBI lineage: Eukaryota > Metazoa > Arthropoda > Insecta > Coleoptera > Chrysomelidae > Diabrotica > Diabrotica undecimpunctata. Next base: position 17,027 of record NW_027313992.1, read on the forward strand.
TTGTAACTAAGTTAAAGAATTATTACATAATACCAAATTATAGGCAGATTATCAAGTAAGATTTGATATGGATTAATTTAAGTATAGTTATGAAAAATACTTTTTTTAGAAATTTTAACTACATATCATTAAAATAAAAAGTTTACAGTCCATGTACATAGTCATAAGTTGAAGATTTGTTTTAAAATATTGACGATAACTGTACCTAAAATGTATATAAATTTTAACATTGTGATATTACCCACCCGTTTGTGATCCGTTTCTAATATAGGTTGTGTTCTTTTGGTTTAGGATCTTAACCATCTGTTTTTTATGCTTTGTATGTTTTATGTATATTTATGAAGTTTTTATATCCAATATGTTATTTCTGGTTTATATACATTGTAGTGACACTTTTGATATTTATGGTACATTATAATATATACTTTAAGGTAAAAACCAATAGTTTTAAGTAATTTATTTATACAGTTTTAGCATTTTTATTGTTTTTTGTAATATACCTGATAATATTTATCAGTCGAATAAAAAGGAATATAAAACCGAAATTCCAATGTATTAAAATCTTTAAAGAACTCCGTTGGTAGAAAAAAATAACCGTCGTCGTCGACAACGGATTAATAACGATCATTTAAGGCCAATTTGGAGTTTAAAGAAGAGAGAAAATAATCAGTGCTCAGCACAAAAGGTGTCTAAACTTTTAAATTCAAATAACGACGTAGCATAGCGGCTGTTTTCGAGCTTCACCCCTTTTAATATCCATCCCTATGCTTTAGCCTCACTTTTTCTTCCATAGCTACCTCTATTTTAATTCGCTTGCATTATATACGAGGTAAGGATGGTAATTTCTAAACAGAGAAAACCATGTCAAAATTCAACGAAATATCAATAAGTTAATTCCCAGTCTTCTAGCCCTCCTTCTTTATTTCACAGATTAGACCACATTTTTCATACTCTAACGAACAAAAACAATGTCTTGAAGATGTTTCAATTAAGTGTTTAGTAAAGTTTCAGAGCAAACAAGCAGAATTTTGGCGGCATTTTATAACCTATGGATGTAAATATAGGTCCATTACTTTACACCCTAAACAAAAGAACCATCAAAAAAAGTGAACTCAACAGGGAGAATTGGCTCCAAAGAAGACGAAGATTGTTTCATCGTGGGCAAGGTCATGGCGTCAGTTTTTTGGGATGCGAGTAGGATTAATTTTCATTGACTATCTTAAAATAGAAAAAAATATCAACAGCGAGTATTATGCAAATTGATTGCAGCATTTGAGCAAAGAAGTTAAGCAAAAATGGCTGCATTTCACTAACAAGAAAGTATTGTTTTATAAAGACATTATAGAGATCACAGAACTCTGAGATAGCGCGT
>NW_027313993.1:0-18398 GCF_040954645.1 Diabrotica undecimpunctata
CGCGCTATCTCAGAGTTCTCTACTGGTGTTTAAAATTCTAGCCCTCAATTTTGAGATCACGAGGCACTGATCTGAGTCTATGTCTAATTAATGTATTAGGATGGGATCAATCTGACTCGTTACTCTTTCATCAGAAGATGTCCAGGTTACCTTATGCATGTTTTTTGTTCAAATTAGGTGATAGCGACTGTTATATTTAGTGCTTCTGTGTCAAGTTTATCAGTCGTAATTTATCCATTGTCGCTACTGATGTTGTTAGGCTATGCTTTTCTATCGTGAGCATAAAAACTCGCTTTCGTAATATTCTTGCATTCATGTCACGTTATAAAATCTTAATGTCATTTTTGGGATATGTCCTGTAGGCTTGCTTTAGGTCTTCGAAGATTTGTTCTTTTATTTCCTATGGTTTCTCATCAGCTGGGGCATGTGCATTTGTGCATTGTGCATTAATCAAACTGTAATACTTTCCGTTTTAAGCGCAAATAGCACATTCTTTGACAGTAGGCTTTAAAGTCAATAATAAAGACTTTTGTTCTTTAGTTTAGAATAAATCCCACCCCATCCATGGCTTTCATTGCAGCTATAATATATGGAATGGGTTTTCTTGTCAAAAGTGTCAGTTCCCGTCCACCGCATTTCCTGCAGTCCTAAAACATCTACTTTGTACGTGTTCACTATGTCTAGTAAAGATGTGAGTGCTCCAGTTCGGTGCAGGGTTCGGATATTCCATGTTCCTAATCTTAATTCCATGTTTAGTTTGCAAGTCGTCGTCGTGAGTTCTGTCCAGCTAATATTTCCTGAGGTTCCGTAAAATATGCTTTTTTACAAGAAGAAGTTGTCGGCCTCTAGCCCAACCCTCAACCTGGAGGGCCAGGGACTCTTCTAATAGTGTAGGGTTTTAAATTTTTTTTAACTACGAAATATTTATGTATTAAAAATTTTTAAAGACGCCCCTGTTTATCTGTTTGCAACGGAAGTTAAAATGTTACGATATATTGCGTTCTATTTTTTTACGTTTCTGAAGTCAAGTTGAGGAATGTCTCAAGGTTAATTTTCGAGTTAATTCGGCAAATGTAGGGAGTGCGGATAGAAAGGGGAGGTGGCTTACCGGTATTGAAACGAATTGAGCGTCAGGTTTGAAGAGACCATCGAAGGGGACGGGTCATTGTTATGTGGTGAGGAGAAAGCCGGTATAGTTGGCCGGAAGTAAGTGGAATTTTACTCTTATGTAATATGTCGAATTTAGAAGAGTAACCACTTGTTTCGATGTTCTAAAAGATTTTTGTTAACATCTGAAAAGTAAAGAAGATGGTTCCCGTTTTCAAGATTTGCATAAGTGCCCCCTTCAACCTCACTTAGTTTGTTCCTGGAGCAGTTTTGTATTTGAATGTGCTAGTTTCAACTTCAAATAGATGTAGTTTTTCTTCAATCGTGTCCAGATATTTCAACCAGAAATGTTAGTAAGTCCAGTACCTAAATCCCGTTTAATCCTTAGAAGTCTCAGTGCAAAATTTTATGTGAATTAAAAGTAACATTTTGTGTTTAATTTTTATAGTAAAATAGACCTTTTCTTTTAAATAACAATAATTGCTTTCATAACAATTTAAATAAGATAATATGTATTTTATATTGTAAATCAAGGCGTGGTTATGCAGTCAATCTATTTTTTCTTTGTCATCAAAATTGGATGTTGACATATGACAGCTAGCTTTAATTTGTTTTGTTGAGACATATTTTTGTGTGTTTTTTGAAAAGGTTAAACCTTACAATATTTTCATTTATAGGGATATCCTTAATTTCAATAATCTAAATTGGCCACAGTGATAAATAACCTAGTAACAATTTTAAAAGATTTTGTAGCAATTCCCATTGTAAACAGATAAGACAATGTAAGTTTTTTTTTGTAATTTTCTATTTTGCAACTAATAATATAGTATATTTTTTTGTGCCATCTGTATTTTCGTAATTGTTTATTTTATTTGTCCGATTATTTTGTTTCTCTTTATTTTAGAAAAATCTCCTAACCTTTTTTGTGCTTACTTTTTTTAGGAAGGAAGAGCCTTTTTTTTCTTTCCTCCAGCAAGATTAGGATCCTTCAAAGCGGTGCCCTTAATTTAAATTGCTAGAAGACCTTCCTTGTTGTCTTATTTGCCCAGTTGTCCAGGAGATTTGTGTAAGTATCCCTTTGTTTCATTTTCTGGTAGTTACCCCAATCCGACCCCTTTGTCATTCACTTACCCACGACCTGCAGCTCTCCAGCTAACCCCTGAGTGCCGTCCGCACCAGTATCGATTTGTTTTGCTTGCCCTATCTCAACCCCCTTAGTTTCTGTCCCCAATGTTTTACCTCCATAATCTTACCCTATGGTAGGCAAAATATTTCGTTACAATATTGTTGCCATACCTTAGTCTGTTTTGGTTCGCGGTTGGTATTTTTATTTCTCAGCTACCCACCGGTTACATGACTGGTTAGGGCATTCTCCTATGTACCACCTGGGGATGCGCCGATGGAAGACAGATAACTCTACATGGAGATTTCAAAATGTTGTTTATTTAATACAAATTTTGACAATGTTTTCACAAAATTCTATAAATTCTTTTTTTCAAAAGCTTTGTTTCATCCGTTGTTAATATGGTATAAATTAAATATAAAGGTCGGTTTGCTATCTATTAGATTTTTGATATTGGCCTCTTACATTTTATCCATTATCACAGTTGTATTCCCATAATCATCCATAATCATAATTTGCGTGTTCCTTAAAGTAGTAAGAGGGGAAGACCAAAAACGATCTTTGGGGAGGCGCTTAGGCAGGACATAAAAAGTGTATTAATATTGATATGATCCAAGATAGAAACTTATGGAAAAATTTAATTAGGGAAGCCGACCCCGCATAGAGATAAAGGCAAAGGGAATGATGGCGATTTAAATATTTACTGTTAATGGAACTTATTTAACTAAAATCAATAATAACGATATCAAATATAAAGATTACAGTAATAAAACATTGTTATCCAGATAATTTATTTAGTAAAAATCAGAACATATATCAAAACTTGAAAATATGTCACTATCACGTCCTTCCATGGCAAAATAATGATGACAGATCCCATTTAAACGTGTACACATGTATCTGAATTTCACATTTTATGTTATTCATTTATAGCATGTCGACTACATTGTGCTGGCCATATTTGTACTTGCTTCACACCCGTAATAACACGTTCTCGTAAATTCCCCCAATTAAAAGTTGTATTTTTTTTTTGCTTCACATGAATGTAAGCCAATTTGGATTATATCGTGTTTACTTTGATAATGTTAAAGTGGCAGTCACAATACAAATCGTAATAACAAAACTGACAAAATATTGTCTACACTTCTGAGGCTGTTGTTATTTTCATTTCTTCCAAATGCAATATTCATTGAGAAGTTACTTATTCTGTAACTTGTACGTTGTAAATAGCATTGGTCTTTTTAGAAGAGTATATTAACGATCTTTAAATTATTTAGCATAAAACTTTATGCTGTACTTTGCATTTTACCTTTCTAATCGCGCTATCTCAGAGTGCACGTTAGTTTAAAAAATTGGTGCTGAATAAAGCTTTCGTCAAATCCATTTTAATACGTTTAATGGTAATTTCAAGGGATAATGTGCAGTTCGTCCCCCTTTTACTGAACTTGCAGCTCTTCCATATAGACAAGGAAACGAAGTACTAAACCTACCAATAAGCAACATGAATCGGTGTAAGACGTTTGCGGTCGATTCGGGAAAGGGTCAAGAAAGTTTGTAAACAAAATGCATAAAAATGATCCAAAATGATCCATGATCCAAAATGCATAACAAATATAAAATTTGAAATTAAAAAACTACCGACTGGAATGAGTTTAATTTTCTCACCGAAGGGCTCTCGAGGTCTCTAAATACAAATATGATAACGACGATAGTCCTCAAGTTTCCTGGTGCACAGGGTGGACCTCGTTTCCTACAGTATGTTAATTTTATTCTAAATTAGTCGACAGTCATAACTCATTGGTTTTTGAAGTTGCTGAATACAAATATGATAGCGACGATGGTTCTTGAGCTACCTAGTGTCCAAGGTGGACCTCCTCTCTTGAAGTTTTATTGTTATTTGGTTATATTATTTTTATTAGAAATCAGTCGAAGGTCATTGCTTGGAAGGTTTTCGAGGTCGCTGAGTATGAATATTATAACGGCAATGATCCTCGAGCTAACTGGTGCACAGGGAGAACCTCGTTTTCTAAAATCTTATGTTATTTTCCTTAGAAATCAATCAGTCAAAAGTTATTACGCGGGGGTTTTCGAGGTTGATGAACACAAACATTATGACAGCAATGATCCTGGAGCTACCTAGAGCCTAGTATAGATCGCGCCTCCTGGAGTTTTGAGTTATTTGTGTTTTAAATTAATCACAAGACATTACTTGAGGGTTTTTGGGGTTGCTGATTGATCACGAATATTAAAACGGCGATATTCTCTAAAGTACCTGCTCAAATTTAGCGTAAACCTTGTCTCCTGAGGTTTTTTGTTGAACCTAGACGGTCTGGCTTAGCATACTACTACTACTAAGGATTTCCACAGTTTTCACTGTCTTCCTTCACTCAACCGTTTTCTCCAATTTTCCCTGTCATTCCAGTCTCCATCTCGCAGGGTTCTTTTCTCCATAGCCTCGTCGATTTCATCTCTGAATGACCTTCGGGGTCTTCCTCTCTTTCTTCTTCCAATCGGGCTCCATTCTGTGATTTTGTTTATCCAGCGTCCTCTGTCCGCTCTTCTGACGTGGCCGTACCAGGATAGTCTCTTCTCCTCTATATAGTCGATTATGTCTGATTGCACTCCCATTCTCCGCTTAATCTCTGCGTTTTCAATTCTGTCTCTTTTTGTAAGTCTACAGCTTCTCCTCAGGAACTCCATTTCTACTGCTCTTATTCTACCTCTATTTCTCTTGTTTATTGTCCAGTTTTCGGACCCATATGTCAGGATACTTCTTGTCAGGGTGTTATATATTCTCTTTTTTGTCTTTATCGTAATGTTCTTATCCCACAACACTGAGTTTAGTTGTCTTATACAGTTTCTTGTTTGTCTCAGTCTGTTGTTTATATCTTCTTCTGTTGTTCCCTGGTTCGATATTATGGTTCCTAAATACTTGAATTTATCTGTTCCATTTATTTGTCTTCCCTCGTCTATCTCTAGGTTTCTCATTAGCATACCTACCTAGAAATTCCAAAGAGATAATTTTAGCCCCAAGTTCTAAATAAGTAAAAACCCAGTATAAAGAAATTATATTAACTCTAGACATTAGAAACGTACATTTTTTTCATTTTTGGAGAGTAAGAGTTCTGGTTTTTGGTAGAACCGGTGTTGCTGGGTGTAGTACCAGATTTCGGGAGGCAAAGTATAAACTAAATAGAATAAATAGAATAAACTTACCATGACTGGGTCTACTTTCAGTTATTTCTTTATAAATAATACATGCATTTGTTGCTCCTAAGTTAATAAAAGAAAAGTTCTTTGTTAGAAAAGACGTGCATGGACTAATATCTTGAAGTAACTTTTGTAATATAAAGACGTACCATTTGGTCCAGTACACCAAACCCATATTTGGTTTAATTATAAAAACTCACTGTTTCAGGAAGTTTTTTTTCATAGACAACAACATCCACTGATTAATGTAACGTGCTTAACAAAATCACATTTTTGTGACTCTTTTCTTGGTATGCAGAAATTGTTCTTTTTTCGTCGCTCTGAAATATATGAGTAACATACAATTCTTTATTTTCCCACTATATGCTTAAAAAAACTTCCTTTCTGTTGCCATTTAAAATACCCACAACAGTTTTGTCATTTTCCAGTTGATTTACCATTATTTGCAAAATAACGTGTTGATCACCACTTGCATCTTTATTGCGTAGATCATCAGTATCAGTATAAGGGTAACCATTTACAATGTATTCTGATTTCACGCAAGTCAAAATCCAAAATTTTATGCTAAACTTATCCGGCTCATTTGATATGTACTGTGTAAACATTTACGCTCCAAAATCAGAAAAGCCAGAAGAGGATATCGTGGAGTTCTATGCACTTGTACAAAAAGCACTAAAATATACCAAGAAAAATGAGCTTGACATCATGATGGGTGATATCAATGCCAAAGTTGGCAAAAGCAGAATAGAAGACATTGTCGGACAACACGGCTTAGGTGAGAAAAATGAAAGGGGAGGCCGACTTATCCAATTTTGTCGGGAAGAAGATTTTACCATTGCTATGAGATGTAATGTAAGAGATGTAATGAAAGAAAAACTAGAAACCGCTAAACAACAAGAACAGAGTGTAAAACAAAAATGGAGTTATATCAAATACGTCATGCTAAATATGGGAAAAAACATCTGGGAAAAAAAAACAAGAGTAAAAAATAAAGAATAGATGACTGATGACATTCTACAGATGATGGACCAAAGGAGATTAGTGAAAAACGGGGAATACCACGAAATCAACCAAACAATTAAAAAAGAAATGGATGCAAGAAAAATGTAAACTAATCGAAGAGCTCCAAGTGAAACACGATCATATAAATATCCACCGAAAGATTCGAGTAGCCACTGATCAATACAAGAAGAGAAACACTTACCCCCTCATAAACAAAGACTGGAACCTGGCGACGACAGTTGAGGAGAAGTTGGTGACCTAGAAAATATACATCGAAGAACTTTTCTGGGACTATCAAGGTAACCTTCCAGAAATAAATTGTATAATAGGACCGTCAGTACTAGAAAGCGAGGTAAAACCATATTTAAAACAGTCTAAGAATGGTAAGGCCACTGGTCCGGACGAAATACCCGTTGAACTTATTGAAGTGATGAGTGCAGTGAGCACAAAGGAGTTAACTGAACTATTTAACGCCATATACGATTCAGGTAATATCCCAGAGAAATGGCCATTGTCAACATTTTGTAACACTACCAAAAAAGCAACTTGGATTGCTCAATTCCTTGGGTACCGGTGTACTTTTCACCTTACAAGTCCTACTTCAGAGATGTCGCGATTTCAGTTGTGATGTCTATATTTGTTTTATTGACTACACCAAGGCATTTGACCGTTGTCAGCACCAGAAAATGGTCGCTGCCCTACAAAGAGTAGAATTGGATGAGAAGGACAAACGAATCTTCATGAATTTTATACTCTCTACAAACCTAGAGATGGGAATCCGAGTGAACGGTGAATTCATCAATAATATCTACTGATGACACTGTGTTACTAGCAACCAGCCTAAATAATTTACAAGCCTGACTAGACCGAGTGAGATCTGTCAGCGTAACATACGGACTAGACCTTAATATTAAGAAAACTAAATTCATGGTTATCAGCCGTGCAAATTTAGATCCCGGGTCACTAATGGCAGGTAGCGAAGAGATCCAGAAAATCGACAGATTCACTTCACTCACCACGGAACTACTTTCAACGCACAATGGGACTACGCTCAAAAGATTAGATCCAAAATTGAAATGGCACGGTCTGCATTTATCAAGTTGAGATCCTTGCTGTGCTGTAGCGATCTCAGTTTGGGAACCAAGATGCGGATAGTGAGGTGCTATATTCTTCCAGTGTTACTATATGGAGTTAAAGCCTGGACACTGACGCAAGCTACTGAAAAGCGGATTGAAGCCTTAGAGATGTGGATCTACAGGGGGATACTAAAAATATCTTGTGTGGACCATGTCACCAACGTTGAGGTCCTACAGCGCATGAGAAAAGAAAAAGAAGTGCTTAATTTAGTAAAACAACGTAAGCTTGAGTACCTCGGGCACGTGATGCGGAACGAAGAAAAATATCGAATTCTTTAACTCGTTAAACAGGGCAAAGTATTTGGCAGGAGAGGACCGGCACGCCGTCATATCTCGTGGTTGAAAAACATCTGACAATGGTTTGTGATGACCTCCGCGGAGCTGTTTCGCAGAGCAGTCAGAAAACTCCTCTTGCGCACATAATACCAAGGGCAGCCTCCAGTTCTTCTAAAGTTACAGTCCATGTGTCGTTTTTCAAACACCGATCTGCTTCTTTATAGTGCATTTTTTTATATGTTGCGACATGCTCTCGTTGATTGTAAGATGCCTTATAAGTAGGACCTGATTTTTCTCGACAAATATCCTATGATAAGAGCAAATGAATATGAAGAAACTAAAAATCATAATATTATCCGGTACTGATATAGAATAAATAACTATCCATGTTGTTCCGTCTTTCGATTGTTTGCTGTCTTCAATTAAAATAGCAATTGTTTGTTGACCCCTTTTTTACTTGCGACGTGGATCAGATGCACTTGGTCTTACAATAATATTAGCTGAATCGTGTCGTTAAACAGTAAAAGCAGTGTTTACATAAATTGGTGAATCTTAAAAAATAAAACTTTCTGACTGATATGAAGCATTAGAGTCACTTGAATTACTATTTTGTAGTGTTACGTATTCTTCATCGTCTGACTCATTATTTTCTTCAAATTCACAGTCGCCTCCCGAAACATTTACTTCTATTTTTCGTATTTCTTCAAGAAGTTTAAGTTCTGATAGTCCACTTCGAGTCATCTTTATAATCGTCTTAAATTTTCACAAATGAACCAATGTTTTAATATTTCAGAAACGAGAATCATTGAAATCTAATAAAGCACACGATAAACAACAAACTTTTAAAGAACAAACGCGATGTAACAAAAGACCTTCTAGGTAAATACGTACCTAAATAGAATTTTACCCATCCGACAAGAAGTTGAAAGAAAAAATCCTCGAATTTCCGAGAAAATGATAATTACTGGCACAGGGCCAGTGTGGCCCCTTTATACTAATAAATTTAGTAGACAATATATTTTGTGTTAAGGTTTTGTATCAAAGTATTAAAAGTCATAAAATATGAAATTATTATTGACTCAAATAAAAAAACTACAGTAACTTCGAAATAGGGGCCAAATTGGTCCTGGTTATGGACAAATAACTCCAGGAGAAGAGGTCGCCCTTGGTACCAGATACCTTTATGACCAACACTGTCGTAATATTCGTATTCAATAACCCCAAAAAATCACTAGAGTCCTGACTTTTATTTAATTTCGAATAAAGTAACATAAAACTTCAGAAAAAAAGAATGTAGAATAAAAAACATTAAACTTCAGGAGATTGTCGACTAGTTTAGAATAAAATTACCATACTTCAGGAGACGAGGTCCATCCTGGTAATCAGGTAGCTCGAGGACACTCGTAGTTATAATGATCGTATTTATCGATCTCGAAAATCCCCCAATAATAAAATTAAACTCCTTTCTATCTATATTTTCTAAGCTCTAAATTTTTCACTTTCTAAGTACTGTGGAAATACATTTTTCATTTTACCACCATCACTTTTGTTTACAAACTTTCATGATACTTTCCTGAATCAAGTGCACAGCAAGTTGCACAGCGATTCATCTTGCTAGGGAAAATTGGTAAGTTTAATGTTTTTTAGTGATGCATTTCCTTGCCTAAGATGAAGCCAACGCTAGGGCTACTGTGATGAGATTCTCGATAATAACAGTACTCAAAAAACGAATTATTATACATTTTTTGAGTTTTTTAAAGTTTTAGATCTCGATATGAAATAATTAAAAATAATGTAGGGGACAGTAGGACACAGTGAAGACAAGAAAGTTTTTCAGTTAAAAAAATTTATTTTTAAATCAAAAGGAAAATTTTCACAGCATTATGTTTAACTAACTCTTTCTTCTAACATTCTAAGAATCGAATTCGCTAAAAATTCGCATAATGAAGAAAACTAAATCTTAAAGAATTATTTCACTGTCTACCAGAATCAGTGCACAATGGAAGATATTATAACTAGTGTTTTAAGAAAAGGTTTTGACCACGTAAAGCTCTTATCTACATCTAATGATTAAAGTCAATATTAAATTTGTAATAACCTACCAAGCGTTGATTTTTTATGGAAACAGGTTGAGGTAAAACCATTTTTATATCAGCTTTATCCACTAAAGCTAACTCAGGCTGTGGAGGAAAGTAAAAAAAATCACCCATTTTCTCACATTTTTCTAAAAATAAAATTTTATAATCATTTTGGCCATTAACATCGGTAAGTAGCTTTTCAACATAGTGGACCTTTTTAGGAAAATGTTTCAACACGAAATCGTCCTTATTAGCACTTCGAAAATAATCAAGATCTTCATCAGGTTGTTCAGGAATCCAATTATCATTATTATTTGAAGAGTCGGCTAGTTAGATATATAACTTTATTCACTATAGTCAGACTCTCTTTTTGTCGCTTAATTAATTTGGTTGTTGTAGGAAATTCCATTAAACGATCTTTAACTTTTTGCGTTTACCCCACTTTCTAGGTTTCCTGTTAGCTTTACGGGGTGGTGCTTTTGGATACCCTCTGAAGTCTTCTGGACTAGAAAATGTGTAAAGTTTGTTATCCATAGTTGTTTTTAACTCAAATCCTATCTAAGATAGTCCAGGTTCACTTTTTTCTGGAGTTATCTCGTTCTAAAGTTGTGCGCTAGATAGTCAAGTACGTTTAGTACCTGCTGTAGTCTCTTTACAAAATTGTAAGGTGGCAGGTCCAGGTAATTTATAATCGAGGACATCTTTCCGTTATAGCCTGTCAGATACTGCTGATGTTAAAAAGTCTGTATTGTCAAATATTCGAGAATTAAATGGATAAATTCCACTTATCTGGAATCCTGACATTATATTGGAAGGAGTTAGGGATTTTTCATGAACTTCTCTAACACATTCGGTTATTTGGTAAATGGTAATGGGAATTTCAAAATGTCGCAAAAGCAAAGAATTATTACAAGCATTTAAAAGGTCCAAAGACTGATATATCTAAGGGCTTCATTTTGTGACTACAGTGTGGTGTAAGTCAAAATAGTCATACCTGCAGCCCGAGCTTTTTCAACATCAACTGATATAAGGCTTTCATAATTGTCATATATTAAAAGGGAAAGGTTGTCAGATAAACTATATGAGTGCTTATGAAATGGTCACGAACATGTGAAAAGAGGTCGGCCGTCATCCAACCATAAGACGTTGCTAATCCCAGTGTACCTAGAAGTGCTAGAGCTACCATGTGAGTTTCGAAATATTTTCTCGGAAACACCATCGCTGGAGGAAGGTATGTGCCCTTAGCACAAATGATTGCGCAAGTTGGTACTAGAGTGCCACGTTTTGCACTGCTACGGTAACTAACTTGTTTCGAATCCTTTTCGGCTACAATTTTTCTGGGGTTATGCACAGTGTTAGTACCCGTTTCATCAAAATTAAAAATTGTAGATGCATTAGCTACTTGTAGTTTCTTTTCAAATATTTGTCGTAGATATTGTTCTGAAACTATATTCTTGGGCCTGTTAAATTGATTACTATTTAAATGGAAATTAGCCACAATTAAAGGTTAAAGTAAGTTTATTGACGTTTCAATTTCCACTTCGGAAATCGTTCTCAAAATACAAACATTAGTAAATTAATCAAATTTTGTTTTGTGTTACTTTGTGAAAAATTCTTCTAATAATTTAATTTTTTCTGACTCATTTATATTGACAATTCAGACATACATTATACATTTTAAAGTAGACGACTTTAAAATGATATTGCCAACATTATTGAGTTGCGTTCCTGGGATAACTTTACTTGTAAGATAGTTCATTCGATTATATGAAATCAACATTTTGAGAATATCCGTCAGAAAAAATCATAGCATGTAGTTCGTCTCGAAAAAGAAAAACACATGCCATGGTGACATCTCAAACATCAACATCAAAAATCTCCTGTTAGTGATTCCATAATAAAGTATGAGGGAAAAACCAGAAAAAAAAACTCATAATACTATCCCGACATGGTAAGTATTTGGACGTGCATTTAGTTTACTTTCAATAAACACCAAACTCTGATTTTATATGTTTGTTATTTAAAAAACATAAATGATGTATCCTCTATATGTTACTGACTTACTAAGACTGGTACTTTCCTTTTAATACCTTCGTATTTTAATATGGGTAACCAGATCCTACTACATTCTGCCGAGAAATTTGCGACACATGTAACGATGCTCTGATCGTTTAACAGTTCGAACCGTGGGAGTGTCAATATTTGCGCATCCACTTCTACAACGTGACGGCCAAGTGGGATTCAGAACGGCTATTTAAGGCGTGTGAATAGCGGAATTAGATAGCCCTCTAGGCTCCCTGACTCGCCGGTGTAGTGAACCTGCGAGCCATCCCGGACAGAGAGATTTCCGTATTGAGGATCATACTCTGTCCCTAACCAAGCGGAACCCATCGGTATTGCCTATTGAGCATTACCGTGGATCTGCACAGAACCAACCGGGACAGAGAGATTTCCGTATTGAGGATCATACTCTGTCCTTAGCCTAGCGGAACCCGTCGGTATTATGTATTGAACATTGCCATGGGTCTGCACAGCTAAATATTTTGTTTGCGAGCGTATTCGGAGCTTTCGCTGAATTGAAGCGAAAGCGAGTATAAATCTGCGCGCGATCGATTTCCCCCATTTCGTTTCTTATTAGTACTAATTAATTTGTTTTCTTTTATAGACGTTCGCCGAGGACTTCGTTCATCGCGGGATCCAGACGGGGACGTAGAATTCGTTTTAGTTTTATTCATTGTATAAGTATACAACGTAGAATTCCTTTTTATTTTTATTTATTGTATATATACTAAATTAATAGATTTATTTTTATCTCAAACCTGTGTTTTACTGAGTCTGTCGGCCCGAAAGAGCTACTCATCACACACAATTGGTCTCATTTAGCATATTTAGAGCTGCTTCTTTGATTTTTCTCTTTTTACCTTCTGTTTCTTTTAGGACTATGTTTGAATCATTCTATTAAACCCTATGTTGATTATCGCATTCGTGTTTACATATTTGAGATGTATAAAATTCTCTATTTTTAATCACTTATTCTAAAATTTAATTGCCTTGATGTTTCACCTAAATAAAACTGATTGCATTTACAAGGTATTTTATAAATGCAATTCTTTGTCCTTTTTTATTCATTGTTAGGTTTGGTTTTAGACAAAATAGATCTCAATGTGTTTGTTATGTTAAATGTTGTTGAAATGTTGAATTTATTTTCTATCCTTTTAAGTTTTTCTGATAATCCTTTTATGTATGGTATTGGTATTTTCCCTGTATTATTCCTAGTGTATGCTGTAGGATCTCGTTCTAAGTTGTTCTGTTCTATTCGGTCGATTGTTAAAAATTCCTTATTTATAAACGATAAAGTATAATCATTTTTTAATAAAACAGATGTTAACAAATGTTTTTTCTCCAAGAACAAATTTTCATTAAAACACGCTCTATCGTATAAGGATTTAATGTATTTATATTGTGATTTGATTTGAAATTTAAATATTTGTTGGTGTGTGTATTAGTTTTCTATACACCTGAGTTTCATATTCAGTATCGTTCTTAGAGATTAAAACATCCAGGAAAGGTAGTGTGTTATTATCTTTTCCATGGTAAATGTTATTGTATCTTCTTTATCGTTTATATCATTCAGGAATTTGTCCAATAACTCTAATCCATGAGGCCATATTGAATCTACGTATGTAAAGTCAGATAAAATTAAATTATTAGAAGAATTTTTCACCAAGTAACAAAAAAACAAAACTTGTTTAATTTACTAATGTTTGTATTTTGAGAACGATTTCCGAAGTGGAAATAAAACGTCAACAAACTTACTTTAACCTTGAATTGTAGCTTATTCCCATTTAAATAGTAATTAATTTGCCGTAGATGATTAAAAGATGTTTTCACATTGTGTGGGTTAAACGAGGTGATTCTGCTTAAACTGCAGGCTTTCGGCTGACGAATACTAAGATTCTTTCGTCTTTTTATAAATTTTCGTAACCAATCAACCCCATCTTGCTTGTGTTCTGTCCAAGATTCAGGAACAACAAGTTTGTTTGTATCCGAAATCTCCTACGCAAGCTATCTGCACTCTTTTGTGGACAATCCATATGTCATTTTACTGCAGATATTAATATACTTTGCTACTCTTACTTCCCGTTCCTCTATAAAAATTTGTTGGACGGCTAGAATAACTTTTATATCTGCGTCAGGATTATTGCGTTTTTTGAGCACATATCGTCGTAAAGTTACAAAATTAATATTATATCTCTCAGCTGCTCCACGTAGAAAATATTTTTCCTCTAATACCAACTTTGTGTTAGCAGCCATTACATCAGCAGACGTATTCCCTATTTTCCTAGGCGTTTGCTCTCTTCTTCTTCTTCCTATGCCGTCCCCATTAACGGAGGTTGGCGACCACATTTTTAAAAGCTTCTCTGTCTTTTGCAACGTGGAATAATTCGTCTACAGTCATGTTTGTCCAGTCTCGAATATTTCGCAGCCATGACTTCCTCTTTCTACCTATTCCCTTTTTGCCATCGACTCTACCCTGCATGATGACCTGCAGAAGGCTATATTTATTATTTCTTAGTATGTGTCCAAGGTATGCAGTCTTGCGTACTTTTATCGTTCTCAACAATTTTTTGTCTCGACCCATTCTTCTCAGCACTTCCTCATTGGTGACCCTGGCAGTCCATGGGATTCTCAACATTCTCCGGTATATCCAAAGTTCAAAGGCTTCAATCTTTTTAACTATTTGCGCTTTTAGTGTCCATGTTTCTACCCCGTACAATAGTTGCGACCAGACGTAACATTCAACAAACCTCAGTCTCAGCGCAATATTCAGATTTTTGTCACAGAACAATTGTTTGAATTTTAGGAATGCTGCCCTTGCCATTTCTATTCGTACCCGGATCTCTTGGTCTGGATCTAATTCTGTGTTGATGTAAGCTCCCAGATATTTATATTTTGTCACGCTCTCTAACCATCTGAAATAACAAAATACCAAATTGTTGGTAATTAATTATAATATTGCGGTACACAGTGAAACACGTATTACTGTGTACTACATAACATTGTTTCACTGTATACTAATAACCTCTCCACACAAATAAATTTAAAACTTTGCTATGCGAGTCATTATTTTACAAATTGTATTTTAGGTTATATTATTACATAGGTAAAATGCTATTTTAATAGTAAGAATGCTTGAAATTAGATGTTAATAAATAAAGGATACATGCCAACTACTCTTATTAAGTTACTACATACCTTTACAAAACACAAAATACAATTACTATTCGCAAAATTTATTCCAAGCACGTGAACGCTCACAACAACATTCAACTTTACTGGGCAACTGTAGATTTCACAAATGCGCTTTACGGGGACGCCAAATTTAACAATAAATTTCGCTGTTTCACTGTAAACTATGTATCACTGTGTACCACTTTACCTAAGTAAAATAAATATACATATCCATTGTTTTACGCCACACAATCCTACTTCCATTAGTCTCTATTGATTAGTTGTCTTTTCCGACAAGTGTTTTAAAACTATACTTGAGAATCAAATTTGTAGGCAGTAAACTCTCCGAAGAGTGAATGCGATAAACCAACAACATCGTTGCCAGTTTGTAATGATAGATATTCTAGCAATTTAGCATTTAATCATTAATATGCAGCAAAATTATCATATTAATGATCGTTTTGTATTTGTTAAGGTATATAATAAAATGTATTCAGTAACATCAATATTTACGTATAATATTATATTTATATACAATACTTATATGGAAAACATCTAAAGTACGATAATATTCTTTGTAAAAGTCATACATGACAACATCGCATTCTATGACCGGTAGAAAGGAATAGTAGGTCAACGTTGTCATAATATAGAGAGAGATAAATTGCTCATTGACTTCCTAGCTTAACATTCAGTAGCGTAACGTTGACACTGTTGCAGTGACTTTTAAAAATTAATCTTAATATAATATGATAAAAGACTTATATTTAACTTTGAAGTGTATACTTCTTATCACAAAAAAAAACACTTACTTTCAAATTCCATAATTTTCTACAAAACATTCGAGACAAAGAAACTTTCTATGACATTTAATGACAAACTACAATTTATTTACTGACATTTTTTGTTTGTTACAAAAATTAATTATCAAAAAGGCAGATAGAGAGATTTAACTTGCTGTTATTTCAATGAAAAGTTTCTTTTCATTGGAATTAGTTATATTTTAAATATACTAATTTACATAATTATGAAAATCCAATTCTGAACTTGCCGATTACATGAAGTGAACTTTTACTTTTAGTGAACATATAAACACTCACACACACACACACACACACATATATATATATATATATATATATATATATATATATATATATATATATATATATATATATATAATATATATTATCATTAAATAAAATAAATCGAATCGAATATACCTAATATATATATACATATATATATATATATATATATATATATATATATATATATATATATATATATATATATATATATATATATATATATAAGAAGTATCCATTTTTTTTAAGAGCAAAGTATATTGTACAAAATGTATTTTAGTTTGAAAACTAGGTTAACAAAACAAACTTACATACGAAAGTAATCTTAATAAAATGGTTCGACCTCCACAGGAAGTTAAAATATTAATCATCGTATGAAGACGACTCGTCGGCTGATGAAGAGCTATCGCGATCACTATTATTTACATTGATAATTAATGGTTCAACCGAAATGTCCACTCTTGTGTCTAAGTCCCACATTCTATCTTCTTCTTTTATAGTGTGTCTTATATAATTTTTCCAAGACTCAGGTGTGACATTTTGTATGGCAGTAGCTAACAAGCACTTCACCTCCTCCATTTTAAAACTCAAGTTTTCCCTTGCCACTTGGTTTTTTATTTGAGCCCATATAAGCTCGATAGGGTTCAGCTCACAATGATAAGGAGGGAGGCGATGTATAATTATGTTGTTTGCACGAGCCATTTCATCGACTGCATATTTCTTGAAAACGGGTATATATATCCTCGTGAGGTTTAATAATTGTACTTTCAACATGTTGTCATTGAATGGTATATTTTTTTGAGAGAGCCAGTTGATTATTTCACCTTTTCGCCAGGCAGTTCAATTGGTGATGGCTCCAACCGTCGACTGTGGTATGACGCATTGTCCATAACAACGACATAATTTGCTTCAAGACTTGGTAGAATTAAAAGTGAAACTGGAACAAACCATGAAGTGGAGATATCCAGGAGTGGCTAGTATACCTGTTGAATACAAAGCACGTGGTGTTCGTGTGTATTAAGGTATAAAAAAACAAACAATACAATTCTACACTGGTTCCGTTACGTTGATGATTGCTTAGTGTTCATTAGAGGTAACTCAAATACAGCTTTTTCCTTATTAGACACTATCAATAATATTCACCCCAATATCAAATTCACTATGGAATTAGAATCTAACTTCTCCATCAATTTTTTAGACCTTTCCATCAATAGAATTAATAATGTCTTTGATTATAGCATCTACAGAAAACCCACACAAACAGATCATGTCATACATTTCAATTCTAACCATCCCATTTCACACAAATTATCTGCATTCAATAGTTTCATTCATCGTTTAGAAACCATTCCATTATCCAACACTAACTACATCCAAGAACTAAACATAATCAAACAGATTGCTTTTAATAATGGCTACAACCCAGATATCATCCATAAACTCATTTATAAAAAGAAACGTAAATTGCTTCAACAATCAGCTTACCATAACATTACTTCAGATTCCCCATCTTACTTCTCATTACCATTTCACTGTCCAACACTTTCCGAATCAATCAAAAACACTATCCTGAATTCTGTTGAAAATATTAAGATTTCCTTTAAAGTTAACAATAAATTGAGTAGATCATTATGCAATAGTAAGGACTCTATTGACTTCAGCAAACGCAAGGGGGGTTTATAAACTTCAATGTTCTGACTGTGATGCCACTTATATTGGTAGAACTTGTAGATCTCTAGTAACCAGGGCCATAGAACATTCTAAGTTAGATAACACTTCTTCTTTCTCCCACCATCTCAAATATTACAATCACACACTCAAGGTACCAGATGATATTTCTCTTCTTCATAACATCCCAGGTAGAGATTATCTCAAACTTGACCTTTTTGAGGATTTGGAAATAGTCAAGGAAAAGAAAAACAGTCCCAATTGTGTTAATCGTCACACCAGCATCAATAGAGACTTTGTTCCACTTCATCGACAATTATTTTCCTGATCTAACTTTTTTTTTCTGTTAACTACACATCCAGTTTTACTTACTTCTACATTTCTTTCTATTTTTCCATAGCTTTATATCACCTTATATAATCCGCCATGCTTAACTCTATTTTGTCACCATTAATACACTAACTCTGAGATAGCGCGT
>NW_027313994.1:0-18395 GCF_040954645.1 Diabrotica undecimpunctata
CGCGCTATCTCAGAGTGAGATGGTACAGGACTCGTTGTGGCTACAGAAAGTGTAGGTTTAAATATAAATATCTCGAAAACAAAAATCATGACCAATTTGGGTACCCAACCAGAACATCAGTATTGGTGGGAAAGAAATAGAACTCGTAGATAGATATAAATACCTGGGACATGAATTATGATTGGCAGGGATAATCAGACTCATGAACTGAAGAGAAGAATCTGCCTTGGGTGGGCAGCATTTGGAAAACTGAGAGAAACTTTTAAAAGTGAGCTGCCCACATGCCTAAAGAGAAAGGTATTTGATCAGTGCGTCCTCCCAGTCTTGACGTACGGAGCAGAAACACTTACCTTAACAAAAGCAGTAGCTACCAAACTGAGAGTCACGCAGAGAAGAATGGAGCGGTCCATGTTAGGAATAACTCTGCGAGACAGAATAACCAACGAAGACATCAGGAAAGAACCGGAGTGACTGACATCCTCGAGAAGATAGCCAGACTAAAATGGAGATTGACAGGACACATAGCCAGAATGACAGATGGGCGATGGACAAAGAGGTTATTGGAATGGAGGCCAAGGGAAGACAAGAGAAGCGTCGGTCGACCAACTACAAGAGGGACTAACGATTTAAGAAGACTCAATAAAAACTGGATGAGAGCGGCGCAATATAGACGGGGTTGGAAACTGAGGAAGGGGCCTATGTTCAGCAGTGGACTCTTGAGGCAGGATGATGATGATGAACTAGCTTAATACTAATATATGACACATCAAATCAAACTACGTGAGGCGTATAGCACATATCTATATAACGTAAAAAAACTAATGTCAGGACAGAAGTGCACCAGATTATACTTTATATTGACTTGGTTTGCAAAAAGTTTAATATTTTAAAAATTTAATGACTGACTGTAGGTGAAAATTGATTGGATCCCCCATCGCATGCGACGGGCAAGTCACTAGCAGTTTATAAATATTACATAGTTGTTTTTTCGACGATTATTTATAAATTGCTCGCCTCAGAAAATAAGGTTTGTATTTTTTATGTGGTACTGTTTTGAAAATTTGTTTTAACTAATGTTATTAATGTATCATTGTTAATTTATTGTGGCATACGCATTGTTATAATTTTAAGGCTATACACTATATTTGATAAAAATATACTTTGATGTCTGTGATGGGGTAATATCGATCACGGAGACAGTCGATATTACCCCATATAGCGGTCGATATTGTACAATTTGTTTTTTAATAAAATTTTTATTCACAGATGCCAAGAAATTATATAAGATAAACAGCCCATCTTCCTGGACAGAGGAGGGGATGAACCAAGCATTAAATGGCGGTTATCCAAAAATCCTGTTCATTAGAATAGCAGCTGGTCTCTACTCGATTCCACATGGTACCCTGCAAGATTGTCTAAGAAATCGGTTTCAAGGAAAAAAATGCGTCAGGAAGAAAACCAGTTAATCTCTGAAAAACAGGAAAAAGATGCTAGCTGATTATGTAATTAAATTATCAAATCTTTTTTATGGATTAACCCCAAACAAGTACGGAAAGTTGCATATGGATATACTGTATCAACAATATAAGAAAGAACTTCAGAGCCAATAAAGAAACATGTGGAAAAGAATGGCTATATGGTTTCTTAAAGAGACATCCCCAATTGTCCTTAAGAATGCCAGAAGCGACTAGTAAAAATAGAGCACTAGTTTTTAATAAATCGGAATATGTGCTACATGATAATGTGACATTGATGAAAAATACAATTTTCGCCCGGACGCATATACAATGTGGACGAGACTGGGATAACAACTGTGCACAAACCACCTCGTGTTCTTGCACCAAAGGGAAGAAAGCAAAATGGGGTCCATTAGTAGCGGCGATCGAGGTCAAACTACCACTGTAGTTTTGCTGTGTGAGTGCTGCGGGATAGTAAGTTCTACCAATGTTTATTTTTAAAGGTTAAGGATGAAGGAGGGATTGAATAAAAATGGTCCGCTTGGCTCCATCTATCATCGTTCAAAAGTCCGGTTGATAACCAAGGAATTATTTTTCGAATGGTTAAATCATTTTTGTAAATTTAAAGCTTTGGCGTTAGCTGTGATGATCGATGCAAACACTTTACCTTTGGCAATCTCAAGTCCAGTTGCTGGCTTAAGTGGTGACTTCCATCGGAAACTGTACCCGATTCAACAAAGCTATTGAAGCAAAAACATTCTAAATACTCTGCTTTGGACACTGACGAATCATTTTGAGAGTTACAAGAAATGAGGCTACAGATGATGAGGACAAAACAGTGGAGATTAAGAAATAGGACGTTCGAAGAGTTATATCCAACACCTACCCCTAACCTAAACAAAGCCAAAGAAAGAAACAGAAATCCAAAATTTTGACCTAGACACCGATGAAAGAACAGTTGGAAGAAACAGAATTAAAAAAAACAAAAGAAAGTAGCTATCACTGTCAAACGCGTACGTAGTGAAGATAAACAACGTAAGGAGCCAAACGAAAAGAATAAACAGGAGATTAAAGTAATAGAGGAAGAAACACCATCAACATGCTATGTTTGCGGTGAATTCGGGGCAGATAATGAAGAATGGTGGCGATGTAGATTTATGTGGCATGCTGATTGTACCACTGATAATGCAGAAGACTTTACATCATGTAATTATTGCGAGTAAAGGTTTAGTTTTTCATTATGAAAAAATCATCGTCATCAAAAGTATTGTTTAGGTCATACATTTCGTGAATTATTTTAAAAAATGATCTTTACTAGATCTTTAACTTTAAAATATTGCAAAAGTATTATGTAATCCATCGTTTTATACTTTTTTAATCCACTTGACCTATTTCACCAAAGTAATACAATGTTACAATTTCACTATTGTAATAATTTCACTGTTTTACTATAGAAAATGTCACACCGAGAGTGCAGTACGGCTAATATAGGATGCACAATTGCCTGATTTCACGCCTTGTGCTTGGCGATACAACAGGTCCAAGTGGTAGAAAGACAAGAAAAACTTTTTTTTTGTAAATATGTGAAAAATTATCAGGGAACGGGAATATCGAAAAAGCTTTGCACATTTTTTAATCCCGGCGATGTTATTAAAAAAACAAGTTGCGCACTTGAATCACTGCGAAATTTTAACACCTACTATGAATTTTTTTTTTGTGGAAATCTGAAGTGCAGTTTTTGTCCCTTGTTAAAACATAATGCAGTCTCGCATTTTTTACACACAACATAAGTTTACCTAGTTCCTTGGCATAGCAACCTGGTAGTTTTCAGCGAAACCTTGTGTTATTCCATATGGGATAATGGTTTTCCTTGCCCACACTTGACCAGATGAGCAGGTATAAGGTTTATAGTGTAAGTTATTTAACATTATATTATATTTATACTTTATTAAACTAACAAATATATTTTAAATTACATTTCTTGATAGCTATAAATATACAGGGTGGAACCTCCGGGAACTCGATTTCCGTGCACCCAGCCAATATCCGAAAAGCCCATACTCTGATTGGACTGCTAAATGCATTTTATTGGTTATACAGTGTAAAATAATCGAGGTTACTCACAGATATTCAATTAATTATACTAAAGTCGTCCTCTACATTAGAGATGTCGGATTTGCTTTCGCTACTCTCCCCTGTGTTCGCGTGTATTATCAATTGGTCTACGTCATCTTGCAGGTTGTCCGCAGTCTACATCTCAGTTTCCGTTTTCTCAACAACATGAATGACATAATTGCCGCCAACTTTGCTCTGTGACGCGTGCGAAACCGTCGTCGATCAACCGGCGTACCTCGTCGTTTTTAAGTGGTATTATGGGTACCTACATATCGCTTAACTTGGTTCCACACCATTTCTATAGGATTCAATTCGCAGTGATATGGGGGAAGCCTTAAAATATAAACATTATGTTCTGAAGCATAATCATCAAGATGATACTTATCGTATTGATCTTTAAAAGCACGCGCTGCTTCTAATAGCTCGGATTTCAAATAACATTCCTCGAAAAAAATGTCTTTTGTCCACTAGCCATTCCTTGATTGCAGCTTTATTCCAGGAATTTTTAGGGAATATCTCTTTACGGGAGTGGTACGATGCATTGTCCATTACAATGACATTACGTGCGACCATTATTTGGCAAATTTGATATTAATGTCTCCTTAAACCACGACTCAAATATGCGGCATCCATTTCATCGTGATAGTCGCCATCATTTTTCTTTGCCAGAAAAACACGCTGTGTACCAGGAAGGAAACCTCCTGAAAAACCTGCATGCAATAAAACATATCGTGGACCTCGTTTAGTAGGTGCTTTTAAGCCAGTACTTAAACCTTTGAGAAAAGCATCACGACTGTTTTGTATCGTAGTATCGCACCATTCGTAATTTATAGATTGGCCAACATTAACCCACGATTCGTCCAAATATATGATATTGCAAACGTCGTATAGTTCTTAAATAATTATGGCGCCAATGAATAATATCCTCTCGCTCCACCATGATGCTTCTTCGGCCACGATTCTTATAAACAAATCCAATATCTTTCAGAAGTCTGTATAAAGTAGAAAGAGACAACGGCTGTATATTCTCATTACCTTGTATGAAGTTATGTATATGCTTTAATAATGGCGGCAAATTTTTCATGAAAAATTCACAATGAACAATTCTCCGAAGAATACTTCTTACACCCTCGTCATATGTGAATATTCTAGAATTTGATTGACACACTCGTTTTTTACGTTTTTTTGGCAATTTCAACGTTCCAACTCTGTTCGCGCTATCTCAGAGTATGCTTCTTTCGCTAACACCAGTCATCAACGAAGTACGTCTTACAGCAGCACTTACATTAAGTTGTTCCGTATTTTGTAAAAAACACAACACATTTAACACTACGAGTTTAGCGCAACCGTTAAATAATTCACCGGATTTAAACTTATGGGAGTCCATGCTCTGTG
Organism: Diabrotica undecimpunctata; assembly: GCF_040954645.1. NCBI lineage: Eukaryota > Metazoa > Arthropoda > Insecta > Coleoptera > Chrysomelidae > Diabrotica > Diabrotica undecimpunctata. The sequence goes on from NW_027313994.1 coordinate 4,968, forward strand.
TTGAAACTCGGACTAAATTTTGAAGTGTAGTTTCGTTTTCCAAAAGCACTTTCACCCTAAGGATGGGTAGGGGGTGAAATAGGGAAAGCTTGGAGTCTATCAAATACTAATTATGACAAACAAGTTTATGGCCATATTTAGGTGATTATGTTAATGATGGTAATTTGTAGCAGAAGTTTTACAAAAGAAATGAAGACCTATTTATAGAAACAACATAACTGTATTTTTAATATTTTACATACAATAGAAAAAATCTAATTTCTATGAAAGAATTGGAAATTTGAATATTATATATAATATCTATAAATAATATCATTTCCAAGTTTCCAAATTCTCTCCTAGAAATTATGTAGGTTTTTTCTATTTTATGTAAAACATTAAAACTACAGTTATTGTATGTTGTTCTTGTAAAGAGGTGTTCAAATGTTACTCTTATGAATATGATTCAATTGTATACCTCATGTTGACGTTTTATATGCAAAATTCATAGTTTTCGTTGTCAATAACTCATCAATGCCTTTTTATTCTACTGTATACGTATACATCATATAAAATATTTTACTCGTACTGCCGGCAGATGCATTTTATCCAAGCCGGTCCTGTGAGACAATGAGCAATCAACAGCTGGAGAAAACCGACACGCGCTATCTCAGAGTCTCCATAAGAAAAGCATTGCCGTATCTTACCCCTACTGCACTCTCAGTGTGACATTTTCTATAGTAGTTGTTATTTTAAAACAAGAGTAAATAGTACCCATGGAGCGTGAAAACTTTCACTCGGGGTATTCATGAAAAGTTACTGTTAAATAATTCAGGAATGACTTTAGTTGTTATTAAAAGATTATGAATATTTCATTGCTAATTAAAAGATTCATTGAATATTTTTTAACAGGACAACTTTTCAATGAAATAATTTCGAAAATAGTCTAAAAAATTTAATGAAAAGTCTTGGGAAAATTGAAATTTTTGGTTGAATATTTTGAAATTTTTTAAATTTGAGCAGGAAAACAGTAGGTAATAAAAAATTATGTGATGGTTTTTCGTTATGTTGTAACAAGCCAATTTTTAATGCAAAGTTATAAAATTTGTCATAAAAAATAAATACTTTTAATATTGAAAATTTCATACCTACCTTTTAGAATAAATTTTTCCTCCCCATCTAAATATGTTATGATACTGTTTTGGAGTGTATCATCAAAGTAGATTTTGCATATTTAATTTATTCCTCATTCAAGATTCAAGATATGGTTAACTGCGTATTATTTATTCTTTTATAATCTATTAAAATACCTTTTAGAGTTTTAAAATTAAAAATTTAACAATTTAATATCTTACAAATAAAAATTTTATTATGAAAAAAAAAAACAAAAACAGTTTGCAAATCAATGAAATATTAAATTTTATTAAGCGTGGATGCATAAGTTAAATAGCTGCGTTCCTACTCCTTTCCCACCCTAACTATATCTTTGATGATATGGTTTTAAGCCAACGCGACTTCCACGGTTTAAATTTATCCAGTCGCCCTCTTCAGAAGTGTTTTGAAGTATAATAGGTAACTGTGGCCAAATCGCCCATTTGAAATGTCCTTCTATAAATATTCATTCTACAAATTCCCAATCAACAATAGAACCACGTGTAAGCCAAACAGGGTCGTACTGATGTACGACCTATGTATCATATGATTTTTAAAAATATTTACCTTCGAAACTGTTAGTGTAAGAATTTCTTGAAATTTAATCATTATATCACAATTAAACTAAACTCTAAAAAATAACACGACCAGTAAGTAACTTACCAATAACTATAACATAAATATAACACAATATATTAACTTAAAAATCAACACGATACAATTTGAATTTAAAATTATGGCAAGTTGGGATCTGTAACATGAGAATCTGTCTCGCTTAAGGTAGGTAATAAATTATATTTAATAGCCTCTTGACGAATGAGACGGCGAATATCAACACGTGCTCATGTTTACTGATGGGAATTTGGTAAACGAATGAACTTTTTATATGCGTCTATATTCTTTGGCACTACTCCTAAGGATCTGAATTTGTGAACTTGTTCTAATTGAGTATTCTTTAATTCACTATATGAAAATATAGTTTTAAATGTGCATTTCCTCCCCATCTAAATATTTTATGATACTGTTTTGGAGTGTATCATAAAAGTAAATTTTGCATATTTAATTTATTCCTCATTCAAGATATGGTTAACTGCGTGTTATTTATTCATTTATAATCTATTAAAATATTATTCCACCCCATCTCAAATGCTTCGACTCGTCTATAGGTGGCGTCAGTTAATGTCCTCGTTTCAACATATAGAATGCAAAGCGGAATATGCAGGTTTAATTTCATACTACAGATAACTTTTCGTAAACTACTAAAAACGATTTATCATTTTCAATGTGTATTTTCAGTTCTTTTTTCATACAATAAGGAAAGGAATATAGGAATAAAAACAAATTATTTAAAGAAAATTAATTTATTGAGCAGTATTTGATACATTTGTAATGTATAAATTCTGATATTTCATAAATAAGAGGTGTTAAGGAATATAAATACTATGATATATTTTTAAAATAAAAATGGGACATATTAGGTTTAGGCATACTCGATAAAACCATTCTTTTCCGTATTTTCTAAAGGATGGAGTTAAGTATCTAACTAACCATCGTGTCTAAATCCATAGTAAAGTTTTGTCTATTTTTTTTAATGCAAATCGTCAAAAAAATACTTTCTCTTCATTGAATTCTATGTGCCTAAACTTAACATCTCCTAAAGTATTTTTCAGTCATAAACACTAAGTACTTAATATTACAGTAACAAAAATAGAGGATAAAAGACAAGATCTGGGCGGATTCTACTACCTTTAAAAACTAATTTGTAAATATTTATCTACAAGTAAAATATGCAAAAGCTTAGTAAAAACAATTTTAAAACTAAATCTTTAAACAGTGTATTTCACAAGAAAAATTGACAAGAAAAGAACAGTTACTGGTAATAATACTACATGGACTACAGTATGTTAATTCCTTTATTAGAAACATTTTTCTTCTTTTATTTCTTTTTTGTATTGTTAATAATAAATGAATTGGTGTTGTAAATTTATCTGCGTTAAGGACTTGTTATTACTCGCAGAGTGCCCAACAAGTCAAATCTTTCTAAGTAATATTATTGTTGATAATAAATGTATTGGTGTTGTAAATTTACTGCCTTAATGACGTATTACTTGCTGAGTGCCAACAAGTCAAATCTTTCCTAGTAGGTTCTTAATTACAAAGATCAGAGATGTTCCGAAAAGATACGAAAATATTCTATTTAGGAGAGATTGCCAGAGAATCTTGAATATGAATTTAAATGGCAAAATTTATGGATAATTGTAGCAGTAGATAAAGCACGAGTTTTACCGGAGCACTACTGTCGGGTTTAGATGTGTTTTAATTATTTATGAATTATTTTAGAAATTAAAACAGAGGGATATCGCAGAATGATATCGAGAAAACGTTTACAGAATTATCTAAATCGGCGTATTCCACTAATGAAAGAATTCTAAAATCAGACGATGTTGTTGATGTAAGAAGTAATCCAGCAAACAGAAGATATCTTAAAATTTATGAAAACAAGAAAAATTTTTTGGTATTGTTTGCTTCGAATATTATATCCTTGTATAGTCTTAATAATTAATTAACATGCTGTTTCTGTATAGTCAAAGCGTTCTTGCCCTATATATCGGGGGTAACAGACAGAATTGGGCGAATACTTAAAAAAGCCAATGTAAAGACCATTTTCAAGCCAACAAAGAAAATCAAAGACTGTTTAAGATCGGTGAAGGACAAACGCGACCCGTTAGCAACGGCCGGAGTATACCGAATACCGTGCACATGTGGAATGGTATATGTGGGAACCACAAAAAGACCCACAAACACAAGGATAAATGAACATAAAAGCCATTGTCGTTTAGGACATATCGATAAATCTGCCGTTGCCGAACACGCTTTGGGAACCGGAGAACATCGGATACTGTTTGAAGCGGTGAAAATATATAAGCATCAAAATAATTTTAATCGGATAGAAGAAGGACTAAGAATTAGAAAAAAGAAAAGCTCAAACGACGACACGCCCCCTCACGCCGAAACCAGTAGAGAGGAGGCCAGTAGAAAATATAAATAAGACCTCTGTAGTACAACGCGGCGCCAGTTTCAGCTTATAAGCGAAGCAGTAACATCTCCAGAAGATGCCAAAAGTGTTGGCGAAACGTCGAGAACTAATCTCAGAAGACAACGGCCTAACAGCCCGAACAAACAGTTTAACAAGTTAGACCATGGCCGTGAAAGCTTAACGCATGTAGATTTTTTGTTTTTTTCTTCTACTTTCGATTTCCTTTCTTTAATTTAAATATTTATATACATATATATATATATATATATATATATATATATATATATATATATATACCGGTATGTAGGCGCCACGCCCTTCCGGTAGGGATCTAGGGAGCCGCAAGCCCTTATCTCTTGCCGTACTGCTCCCCCATAGGCCGATCAGACACCAGCATATTCTAGTCTAAGTCGCAGATTCATCTAGAATTAACTGCTGCGTTAGCCTTTTTTATTTTTCTGTACACCGAGCTGAGGCTCGAACCCACATCCACTGAACCATTCGACAGTGAAGCGAATGAGAATCGGCCGCCTAGCCCGCTTGGCTATCTGACCGACTAATTTAAATAAACTTTATTATAATTAGCTAAGTATCTTTAAAAATATATAAATATAATTATCAACACAATTTAAAAGATACAATATAAAAAAATTAAAATTTGTAGGTATTTATCGACACAGGTGTCACACTTTTTTGCTACAATGAACAGAGTGGTGTAGCACTAGCACACCTTGCAAAGAGCAACTTAGTGTAGCAGTTCTACACTTCTTTGGAACTGGTGCTACACCAGAAAGCAAAGGAACAGACCTATAGTATAGTAGTGTCTTGTATCCTTAAATATATAAAAACATTGCAATTAAATGGCGATTATGGAATTGAATCATATTCAATTAAGGGTAAGTACATTCATAATAAAAATGTTTGCAATTGTATATATGTAGCAAAATAAATTCGACAGAAATTTGAATCTGAGACATCACTCACCCAAAGCAAGTCATGCAGCTAGACGATTAAGTCATCGAGCAAATTAAGCTGCCATACTTCATAAATAAAAATTATGCTCCATGTATAGTTAATTTTTAGGTTATTAAAGTAAGTAGTTTTTTCGATTATAGGAGAAACCGTCAACAAGCAAAATTGGAGGATACACAGATATTAAGGGCTTGTTTGTTGTTTTATAAACACAGAGATGTTTTCTTTGGCAATAAAAATATTTTAATAAACTGAATAAATTAAAAGTAGGTCAGATAGTCAAGCGGGACAGGCAAATCGCATTCACTTCACTATGGATGATCGACGATTCAAACCCTTGCGAGAAAAGTAGGTCAGATAGCCAAGCGGGGACAGGCAAATCGCATTCACTTCACCATGGATGATCGACGATTCAAACCCTTGCGAGAAAACCGATCGGCCTATGGATAAGCAGTATGGCAAACTCTCACCATCTAGGCTGGGGCAGCACAGATAAAAACGCTCGAGGTGAGTTTCTTTATGACTATATTATTATAAAAGATTTGTATATCTTAAAAAGAGACCGTAAGTACATTTTCAACGGATAGTTCACAGTGCATTTCTAAATCCAAATTGTGTGCCCTAATGTCTTGCTCAAGTTTGTTGTGTATTTTCCGGTGTATAATTTTTAAAAATATTTTGAGCACACGACTCGTTAAACTTATTGTTTAGTGGTCTTGGCATTCTTTTGTGTTTGGTTTTTTGGCAGTGTTATGAATGTTGCCAATTTCTGGAAATGATCACTGTACTGATAATAAACTGTACATATCTATTCTAAAAGATCGTCACATTTTTTGGTAAATAGTTCTTTAATTTCCTTTTGTAAAAACTTTACCTCAGTGTTGTTCCTAATATATTTAATTTGTTCATCACTCTTAGCATTCTTACAATAACTCAGTTACCTATAATTCTACTTCTGCAACATTGTGTTATATAACCTTCAGATTTAATTCAGTTATTTATCATTTTGGTAGCTATAGAATATCGATTTACATAGAAACCTAAATTCGTGTACAAAATAAAATCATAAATGTATAAATGAACATAAACAGAAGAACAGATCTTTAAATATATTTATATAAAATACTATTACCATCACATTTTCACAATTGAAATTGTTGATCATATGATGGAAAACTTATATTAATTCAACAATACAATATATTATACAAATGTTATGTTCACATATGTATAGAACTCGTATTTTCTACACTATTTATTGAAAATATCATACCAATAATGACTCTATGGTTATGGTAATGAAATATATAGCACTTACGTAAATTTTGTCTGGTATAGCCATATTGAACACGTCTCGAAACGAAAGACGTGTTCAAAGGCATTAACTGGGCAGATAAAGGAATAAATGTTAATGGAAGAAAACTGAGTCTTTTGAGATGAGCTGATGACATTGTAATATTCGCTACAAGTTTCGAAGAACTACAGACCATGATGACGCAACTATTTCAAGCTTCGGAAAAAGTAAGCCTTAAGATAAATTTGGAAAAAACAAAAATAATAACAAATTACAATGACAAAAAAACACCGAACATTAGATAAATAACGTTGAACGACATAAATTTAAAAACAGTAAGCGAATACATCTACCTTGGACAGATAATGAACGTTAACAAATAAAATCAAACTGTCGAAATTACCAGAAGAATAAGGTTAGCGTGGGCAGGATTTGGAAAACTGATTTGGATCTTGAAAAGCACTAAAATAGAACAATATTTGAAAACCAGAATTAACGATCAGTGTATCCTCCCAATAATGCGAAGTGAAATAGAATATGCAGTTAGAACCACAAAGATGCATAAAGCAACAGGTCCAGATGAAATTAATATAGAAGCAATAAAACTACTAGACGAGGAGAATATCGAAATCTTGGTAAAGCTGTTCAATAGAATTTATGATACTGGTTACATTCCGCGAGAATGGCTGCAGTCATCCTTTGTGATGATCCCAAAAACAGCTAATGCCACAAAATGCAATGAACACCGCTTAATCAGTTTAATGAGTCACTTGCTGAAACTCTTCCTTGGGATATTACACTCAAGAATGTACAAGATACTAGAAGAACTTAGCGGGTCAACACAATTCGGTTTTAAGGAAGGACTAGGAACAAGAGAGGCAATTTTATGTTTGAACACCTTAATACAAAACTGTTTAGATCAACGAAAAGATGTCTACCTCACCTTCATCGACTACGAGAAGGCATTTGACAATGTTAAACATGATATCATGATGGAACTACTACATAGGGCCAACATGGACTAGAAGGAGATCAGAATTATTCAGAATCTATACTGGAACCAAATGGCAAAGGTGAGGATTGATCAAGACCAATATACGGATGAATTTGAAATCCGGAAAGGTGTTCGCCAAGGCTGCATACTCTCTCTGATGCTTTTTAATTTATATGTTGAAAATATATTTGCGGAAGCATTAGAAGACACGGAATTAGGCATTAAGGTGAACGGCATACCAATTAGCAACCTACGCTATGCGGACGACACAGTGATTATAACTGATAATTTGGAAGATCAGCAGTTATTACTTGATAGGGTGAATAGCATAGGTAAAAAATATGGCCTCAAAATCAACATTTTGAAAACGAAATATATGGTCATTAGCAGAAACCCTCCAGAAAACCCGATAATATGCATAGGTGACGATCGCATAAAACGCGTGAAAACTTTTAAATACCTTGGCACCACAATCAATGACCAATCGGATCCACAACAAGAGATAAAAACCCGAATACAAATGGCAAGACAAGCTTTTGTGAAATTCAGACCGCTCCTATGTAATCAAAACCTAAATTTCGAAATACGCTACAGAATGGTCAAGTGCTACATATGGTCCATCTTGCTTTATGGCATGGAAACGTGGACTTTGAAAAAAACATCTATCAACAAACTTGAAGCATTTGAAATGTGGTCATTGAGAAGAATGATGCGCATACCTTGGGTGGATAGAGTTCGAAACGATGACGTCCTTAAGAGAGCCGGCGTGAAAAGAGAACTCTTTGAATTAATTAAAAAACGCAAGATTGGTTACCTTGGGCACATATTGAGAGGAGCAAAATATGAAATACCACAGTTAATCCTACAAGGGAAGATCGAAGGTAGGAGAGGAGCCGGCCGCAAACAATTATACTGGTTAAGGAATATTAAAGAATGGACAGGAATACACAATACAGGCGAGCTGTGTCACGCCGCCAAGAACAGAATTCTAGTAGAACGTATGGTTCAGAGACGTGGACACTCACCAAGTCTAATATGGATAAAATAGTAAAGGCATAAAGAGCGATAGAAAGATCAATGCTCGGGGTGAGACTTATAGACAAAAAAAAAACAAAGAAATGGATTAGAAGCAAAACTCAAGTAAAAGACGCAGGAGAACATGCTGCCAAATTAAAATGCAGCTTCGCAGGACACAATGCCCGACTGAAGGATAAAAGATGGAACCACGAAATACAACAATGGAGACCATGGTTAGGAAAGAGAAGCAGAGGAATGAAATGAGATGGGCTGATGACATTAAAAAGATCGGAGGACACAACTGGAAGCAAGTGGCGCAAAATAGAAAACACTGGATTGATTTGGGGGAGTCCAATGTCCAAAGTTGGATTACTTAAGGCTGAAGAAGAAGAAGAAGATAGCCATACTGTTTTGGTTTTTCACAAATCAATAAAATAAAAATTGACAAATTCAAAAATTCGCTTCATCTTTCATGAATTATTTTTTTACATCCACAATGTACAGTGCTAAAGATCTGCCCTCTTGTATTGATCATTGCTAAATATACAGAAATCACAGACATGAAAATTTAAATACCTAATTATTATATAAACAAGTATAAATATAATTCATTTATAATTTTATTATAAAATAAAAACAATGACTAGAAACAGCTGTATAAACTACCAACTATGTTTATGAACTGTGTACAAAATAAAATACTTAATTAAGATATTTTTGTTTGTTAACGTAATAATGCTGAACTTATTTTCCGCTTCCAAATGGTTATTAGCTTAATTTAACCACAAAAAATGTAACATTGTTGGTTTTTATTTAGTTGAAGGCTAAAAATTATCAATATTGACAAAATACACAGAAAATATAAAAATAACTTTTATCATATATTAAATTGTTGACCAACAATAAATACGAAATATTTGTAGTACATATTATATTTTCGTTCCATGAATCGTTTTTGATTATTACCGGAAAAGCTACCTTAACTGAACAATTTTGTTTACATGTTTTTTAAATTTGTTTGGTTTGTACTGTGAGTGGCTACTCTTTTAGCATTAGTATTATTTTCTCCCATATCAAGGTATCTGTAGGTTGGTCCGAGCCAAGAAGAGGTGTCACATTTCGTACTGCTCGATGACGACGTACTTCCACAATCTGTTTAGATGCAAAACCTCTTCTTGACAATTACAGTTAATCAGCTACTTTTGTATTTCCATAGCCTCTCTGAACATCCAAATTGTAGTATGACGTTCTACTGAACAGCCGTTATATTCGAATAAAATTTGCTGGTTTATCTTGTAGGATGGTGTGTTCTGCGATGGCTGATCTTTTGCAATGATACAAGTAACAGCCTCTTGTGTTAAGTCAAACGAGTATTTACCTACATGTTGTTTTAGTGTATACTGAGTCACAACTACGGGGAATGCTTACACTCCTTGATAATACAGAATAGAACAGACATTTATAGAATATTAGCTCACAGTTAACATCAGAATATACTATTTTTTCACAATATCTGATATATGTATCATTTTAGTCCTTTAAAAGTTTCTATTACTGGGCCTGATGATGGGATTTATATTCTAAACCACGAAACCACTCTCCCTCCGTTACAAACAATAAAAAATTAATGTTTGGATTGTTAGTACCGCTTGTTGTTGATTGTTTGTCTGTTTCTAGTTGTTATGTACTCTTGTTGGTTAGTGGGTAGTGGATTGAATTAGGATAAATGTTTATCCTTGTTTCGTAGATTACAACTTACTGCGTAAATGTATCTATAATCCGTTAGTGATTTTGGAGACTTGTGGGATTGATTCAGAAATGTTTTTATTTACTTCTGCAGTAGTCATGTAATACGCGTTAATATTTTCTGATTATGTCTTGGTTTTTTGCTTGCTTCATTCATCCTGTAGAGTTTTAGAGTAGCTAAAAGGTGTATTTGCGTTGTCTTATTGTTAGCTATGCATTAATATGGCGACATCGATAATGCGCAGAGACTTTTGTTTTCAATACGATAGTTAGATTCTATACAGTGCTGGCCAAAAGTTCCCTCTCCCCTCATATCTTTTGAACGGTTATACTTATAACAGTAAAGTTATGCTAACTTAACCGGTAAAGTGTATCTGAAGATATTAGAAAACGTATTTGAACCGTTAATTCTTGAAGACAATCCAGATGAATTCGGCAACTTGGAAATAACGTTTCAATAAGATGGTGCTCCTACACACTATTATGGTGTAGCAAGACCTTAAGTAGATGAGGAATATCGTGGTAGATGGATAGGACGACGAGGTTCGATAGAATGGCCAGCTCGGTTACCAGGCCTTACACCATTAGATTTTTTTCTGTACTTGAAATCTAAGGTTTACGCTACACCACAGGACAGTATTGGCATTTTAACACAACGAAATGTTAAATAATGTAGGGCAATTTCTCCCAACACATTTGAACGAGTATGGCAAGAGTTTAGGAATAGGATACATTACTGTTAGGAAGTAGGTGAAGAAAATTTTAAATACTTAATAGAAGAACTGGTTTAGTATTTATTTAATTTATTTATCAAAATCAGCTTAAACTAAAACAAAATTAGTAAGATTGAATAAGTATTTTCAATACCTTTCAAACGAAAACATTACTTGCCGTGAGGTTTCATTTAAAATTATCGGTCACAGTGGCTCTGTAACGTCATCTACGTTCGTAAGTATAACCATTCAAAAGATACGAGAGAGGAGGGAACTTTTGGCAAGCACTGCATAAGGGAGAAATAAAAAAGTTACACTGTTCATTGCTGTGAAAACTCTACAAGCAAGTTTACAGAGTAAAAATAAGATATTATTACACTGCTGGTCAATTTTTCGTCTGGAAGACTAAATACGTTTATAACAATAGTTAAACAGCATTAAGCATAAAAATAATATAAATATGATAAAAAAATAAAAATAGCTTTCATTGAGTTGTCATATTTAGCATTATATTTATTACAATTTAGTTAAACACCTTAATGTTTATCGCGCTATTTGTATTATTCTTACTTACAAACCGCACTATATATCACGTAATTAGATAAGAAGCTCATGCTATTCAGACAAAAATTTCCAGTTTTAAACAAAATATGTACATAATTAATTATAAAATGCAGCATAATGAAACAAATATTGATAATTTTAAAAATGTATTATTTTTCATATAATAGGTTCAACATTCTCTAAAAGCAAATATTATACAGACGAAATAAAATGTAAATTACGCGCGTGATTTAAAGACAGAGTGAATAAGATTTTTAGTCTCTAATTATTTGATACCATTCACTTCCTCTTAGGTAATAGCAATTTATTAACCCCTTGTTGCACAATATATATATATATATATATATATATATATATATATATATATATATATATATATATATATATATATATATTAAATTTTAAAAGAAGGTAGAAAAGTATAGATAGTTAAATATTTTCAAATTTTTATTGTCACATCTAGTATACTAAAATATATTAGAAAATTATCATGCCACACGATACTTTTTTTTATTTATTCAAATTTTATAAAAAAATTATATTTTAAATTTCCTGCCAAACCATCTACTTTAAATTTCGTTTGCATGGCTTTATCGAAAATTGGATGTAAATGTCTTGGGGTTATACCTTTTCTTATACTATACCTTACTTGAAGTAACTAATAATAATACCTTAGTGGAAATTTTGAAAAACTTGTCAAGAAAGGGGTTCGTGTATCTTAGGCACGATATATAATTATATTAGATTATAATCTACAAAAACGGAGTACTTCCCTCTAATAGGTAGAGGTGTTAAGATCGTTTTAATTCCCAAACAAGGAAAGCCATTCAATGAAATCAAAACGTTCTTTACCATTGCTGTATAAAATTCTGGAAAAACTGTTGCTTTCAAGAATTGTACCGATTTTTATAAACCAACAAACTTTGCTCATAAATATTAATTTAGTCACTCACACGCCACAATAGAACAAATTCATGGTCTATAAAAAAACAGTAGTCCCTAGAGAAGATGAATTTCCTTAGACACAAGCGTTTAATAAAGTCATACATATAAAAATATGAAATTCTTCATCCTACTTCTTTATTCTACAGCTCAATCTCCATGATCGACATTAACTTGACATTAACAAATAAGCCAGTATACGACAAAGAAGTATTATTGCTCAAATTTTGTATTTTATATTCATTTGTAGAACATTCTGCCATAAAGGGCCAATACTTCACACACATCTTTACAAAAAGAAAATAATTGGGTCTCCAACTAGATAATATGTATCGAATAGTAGGTCTAAAATAATGGCGAAAATCTTTATCGGTGCGTTTGCAAGCAAACTTGTGGATCTAAATCAAATCAATGGTTGTGGCTAATTTCAGAATTCTTCAAATTCAAATCTTCAGTAAGCTCAAGGACCAGCAATCAGCGATCAGCAGAGAGCTTGCAGTCCAACAACGGGGCCATTACTTACTACTCACAAAATACGCAGACTTGCATTTGCTCGTGAAAAACTCAATTGGACAATAGACAATTGGAAAAAGTATTGTTTACAGATGAGTGTAGAATCTCAATTTATGGAAAAGATAGTTGAACTAAGGTCTATAGAAGGACTGTAAAACGTTATGCTGTCTGCTTTCGGTCACACCGGGTTGATTTTGGTGGAGGCTTAGTAATGCTTTGGGTAGGTGTTTCTTTTGAGACATACCCGGATCTCGTCCCGATTGAGATAGGCGTATTAACAGCACACAGATACATAACGGAGATCATACACCATCATGTGATGAAATATGCCTGGTTTATTGGCAATGTTTTCTGCTAGTGCAAGATAATGCGAGTTCACACATGGCTAGGATTATAACTCAGTATCTTGAAGAGATATTCCAAAAATATTAATCCTAATCCTATTGAGCATTTATGGAGCATGCTCAAAAAGGTGTATAAGACGGTACGTAAACTTTGAATACAT
>NW_027313995.1:0-18391 GCF_040954645.1 Diabrotica undecimpunctata
CGCGCTATCTCAGAGTCTCACTTCGTTCAGCGCGTAATATCGGGCGCGTCAAGAAAAGTCATGCTTCTCCGCCTCATTAAGTAATATACTATTTCTACAAAAGTTTTCTTGCATTTCATTATTTTGTGCAAATCCTTCATGTAGATCGCACCCTTGAGGTAGACCGCATACTATAGTAGGACCTTTTTTTTAATCTAGACAATTTAAATTTAACTTTAATAAAAAATCAAAAAAGAATATTAGAAATATATGGGTAAATATTAATAGTACACTCAAGTACAGTGGTGGGCCCAATGGACCCGAGGTGACCGGTTACGTAAGTAAAATGTGTTGCCCGGATAAGGGTTATAAGATGTATTGGCAGTTAGGAAGAAATTCCAAAAGTGCCACTAAAAAGAAACTCAAACATTATAAAAAGCTTTCTTCGTCTTTATTTTTCGGATTTAAACAATATGCTTCGAATAAACAAAATAAAAAATAGGAAAAACTAAATTATTGATGAAAAAACTGAAGAAAAGAAACAAATTAATCACACACATTAAAAACTTGACTTACATAATTGAATCTGAATATGCTAAAATTATTGTGTAACCGACACAACGAATTATGGATTAAAATTAATTTTATCTCCAATTTGCATAAATGAAAAGCAATTATCTATAATTAACGCGCTATCTCAGAGGAGGGTTCGTTATTACACGAAACTACTAGTTTTGTAGCCGGGAGATCATTAAGATCTTTTTTTACGATTGCAAATTGTCCTAGCGTGAATTACTACCTATTGCTTCGGGCTGCTAGATGAAATATTTGAGATTCTAAGGCAGAGAGTAAGAGAAGGATTGGCTTATATTTGTTACTATACTAATGATTTTTTTTATTAATATACACTGCAGGTATATTTTCTATGCAGGATCGATATAACACATACATTCACGATACAAAAGCCATGACATTTGAAGTTCTGTTTACTTTATTTACAATTTGTACCATAAATACATTGTTTGTAGTTTTCACATTAACTAACCTGAAGGAAAATGTCAACTAACATTCCCAGATTCATAACACATCAACAAGACAATTGGGATATTTCGATTTAGTCGCCACTATCAGTTTGATCAACTTATCAAGCTTTCTAGTCATACCTTTGACTCCAGTTAAGTATATCCTTCTTTGTGGTCAACAGAGAAAATATAAGATCAGTTATATAGCATATTTATCCACAGGTAATAGCACAGAAGAAGAAAAGAAAAAGACAGATTTTACAACGAATTAGACAAAAACATTTAAAGAAACCATTTATTTAAAGAAAGAAATTTGGTTATGTAATCTATTAGATAGGTAAAAAGGAATAAGAATAAGACTTACTCACAATCAATTTAAATCAATCTCAAAAGACTTACAATCAATTTAAATTGATTGTGAGTAAGTCTTATTCTTATTTCGTATTACCTATTTCAAATGGACAAGAAAATGATATCGACTAAGTGGCCATCGCCAGAGTTAATGACCATACGGGCCCGTTTTATGGCATTTTTCTATCACTCTTGCCAGAACTTCGGGCGACAAGTTCTCACATTCCTGGCTATATTCCCCTTAAGGGTTTCAAGGGTCTAAGGCTTGTTGACGTAAATACGCGACTTCAAAAAACCCCATAAAAAGAAGTCTGGAACAGATAAATCAGGTGATCTGGTCGGCCGGTCTATGTCACCAAAACTAGAGATTAAGCGAACCGGAAATGCTTCCTTCAGAATATCGGTTGTGGCTCCAGCAGTATGCGCCGTTGCACCGTCCTGTTGGAACAACATGTTCTTCAGTCCTAATCTATGTAATTGAAGAAAAATTCGGTGATCATGGGTCTGTAGCGCGCAGCGTCCACAGTCGTCGTTGGTCTTCGGCCTCCTCCAGCGTAACAGCACATCACGCAGCGACTTTCAGTGGGTGTAATGGCTCTTCGTGAGCGATATATCGGATTTTTGTACCCCAGAAACGATAATTTGGTTTATTCATGTAACCGCTAAGATGGAAATGAGCTTCATCGCTTATGATAATGTTCGATGAAAAATCGTCTTCTTCGTTGAGATCCAGGATGACTCTAGTCGTAGGTTAGACGCGTTTGGCGGCCAACAGATAACAAGCTGATGCACTGTCTACTTGTAAGGAAACATCTTCAAATCTTCACCGCAATTCTGCATAGGGACGGCTGGATAATGACCAATTGGGTGGCACGTCGTCTTGTCGATGTTCCGGGCTCCTCTCCGACATTTTAGGAACAGCAGCGACAGCGATATTCTCAGAAGAACTGCTCCGGGCTTCGGGCCGGCCAGATCTCTCGAGTCTCTGAGCATCTCGCATCCAGAGTTGCCAGATTGGGGCATTTCCCCCCATTTTTGGGGTAATTTCAAAGGGTCTGGGGGAATTTTTATAATAAGATAAAATGATGGGGGATTTTTTGGGGGGAAAATTGTGGCGGATTTTAGGATATCATCATTAATTAACTTTGCGAATATAGATAGAACTGACTAGAAAAGGCTATTTCCTACATAAATAAATAATATACATATCTGGTTTTTCCAGTAGATACCTTTAAGGCATCCAAAAAAATGTACTTATCTAAGTATTTTACAAAAATATAGGCGTTTAATTTTGAAATATAGATCATTTAGAAGGCTAAAAAATTTGGAAAATATTGAGTTAATAAAAGAACAAATGGGATTCAGAGCCTAGTCGTCCAAATTCTACACATAATTCAATGGCGTCCGATTTCTAATTTTGTTTTTTAAATTTAATTTTAATTTTTAATATAAGTGGCATCACTGGTAACATCAGTTTTTATAAATCGTGAAGTAAAATTATTCTCATTTTTTTAGTATGAAAAATTATTCTAATTCATTGTTTTAGTATAAATAGTATAAAAAATTATAGTACAGTCTGTTCCAGTCTACAGTCTTTTCAAATTTATAAAAATTGTAATTATGAAACAAAATTTTAAGTTTGGGGGATTTGAGCTTAAATTTGGGGGAATTTCTGTTTCTAAGTGGGGGATTTAGAAAATCGCATCTGGCAACTCCACCGCAGTGTTTGTCCAGTTGCTGTCAGAATATCTGCAACGAAATTCACGCAGCGCTAACACAACCGACGAATTATTGCGCAAAAAAATTTAAACAATAAAAATTCCACGTTCTTGTGAAGTAAACCGATTTATGGTTTATCGATTTGTTTTCTGCGTGTGTCTACTACACAAATGTCAAAAGCGAATTGACATTTGGCGCCATTGCCGCCATTTGCTAAAGTTATAGCGTTTTATATAGCACCAAATAATTACATGATTAAAAAAACAGTACGGTTATCAATTTAAGATAATTCCATTTGAAAATTCATCTAGATCAACTAAATAGAAATACAACAGCATCAACTGATGATTCGGGAAAAATTTCAGGTAATACGCAATAAATCAATTCCATTAATCTTTTTTACATGATCGAATTCTAGGACGAGGACAGGATATGAACAAGAAGTTACTCGGGAAAGTAGTAATGAAATTAGTGAGTTGTGTCAAACGTCAATCACAAATAAATATAACCGATTTTTAAATCTAGTAAACTAACTGTAAAGAAAATCCCATTTATTACAATATCATGCACATTTCAATACAACGATAAATTCTCCAATAAACAAACAAAACGCAGCAGGGGCGGTAAACTTCAATGGAAAGAGAAAAGAATCTCCTCTGTCGGTAATCAAGCCAAAAACCACGTGCTAATTATATACGATAAATAATCCGTAAATACATTTATAAAATGTTACTCAATGTAATTGTTTGCAGTTATTCGAAGTAATGATTTTTGTAAATAATCGTCGCCTTGAGCGATTTAAACGACATGCAATGCGAAACGTATAAATATTGCGCACCTGCAGCTCTACACTAGAGATGGCAACGACGTAACGAATAGTTATAAAAAGATAACGCTACATTCCTAATTATTATTATACAACACTGAAAGAATTTAGCTCACACATATAAAATATCTTTCGCAAATTATAACTCAGAAAATAGTGACGTCGAATTTGTTTTAATACATTGGACAAGTGTGCTTCAGATTAGTTACTGTATACTGAATTTACGTGAACTTGAAATATTTCTAATATTATATATATATATATATATATATATATATATATATATATATAATATATATATATATATAATTAATAATAACGGATTGATTACGGCTATCGCCACTTCTCCGCCCCCAATTTCCATCTATTTTTGTCATATGCAGTTGCCTCTTTTAAGTCTCTTCCCGTCATTGCTTCATCATATCGTTACGCCAATTTCTCCGTGGTCGTCCTCTCTTTCTTCTTTCAGGATGGATCCATTTCAGTACTCTTCTACGCCATCTGTACTTTGGCATTCTTTTAACATGTCCGAACAGATTATTGTTTTCTTTCTATGTCATCATAGATATTTCGCTCCATTTTCATTTCATTTCTTATTTGTTCGTTTCTAACTCTCTCCAGTTTCGATCTACCGCAGCTTAGTCTCAGATAATCCATTTCTGTCGTCATCAGTTTGTTTCTATTAGCTTTGGTGACGTCCCATACTTCCGAACCGTAAAATGTAAGACTTTGGACTATACTACCGTAAATGTGTTTTTTTGGTTTCTCGTCGAATTGTTTTTTGCCAGAGAAGAGAGTTTAAGGCACGGGTCGCTGCTCTTGTTTATTCTTTCCCTGATTTCATCTCTGCCATTTCCCTTCTTGTTAAAAATGACCCCCAAATATTTGCAGGATTGCATGCCTTTGATTTGTCGTCTCCCAAGACTAGGTCACATATTTCATCTGTTTCCACTGAGAGATATTCACATTTTGTCATTATTCATGTTTAGACCTGCCACCTGATATCTTCTTGCAGTTTTCTTACCATATAGCTAAGATCGTAGCTGTCTTCGGCAATTACTACCTGGTCAACCGCAAAGAAAAGTGTATATAGCGTGTTTTCTTCTCCGTTATTTCCATGTTTCTACATTTTTTTACCCATTTCACTAAGGATCTGTCCAATTAGATTTTAAATAAGGTGGGTGACAGACATTGAAGCATTTGACTTGAAGCATTTGAAATGTGGTCATTGAGAAGATGATGCGCATACCTTGGGTGAATAGAGTTCGGAAACGATAACGTCCTTAAGAGAGCCGGCGTGGAAAGAGAACTCTTTGAATTAATTAAAAAACGCAAGATTGGTTACCTTGGGCACATATTGAGAGGAGCAAAATATGAATACCACAGTTAATCCTACAAGGGAAGATCGAAGGTAGGAGAGGAGCCGGCCGCAAACAATTATCCTGGTTAAGGAATATTAAAGAATGGACAGGAATAAACAATACAGGCGAGCTGTGTCACGCCGCAAGAACAGAATTCTAGTAATGAGATAGTCGCCTACGCACTTTGGTGTATGGCATGTTTAAGAAGAAGAAGGGTGACAGACAGCAGCATTGTCTTAGTCCCTTTGTTGTTTGAAAAGGAGAGGTGATTTCTTGTCCCATTTTAATTCTTGCAAAGTTTTGTTCGTAGTATTTTTGAGTGGTGTTGATAAGAATTGGGTTTATTTTCAAGTTACCCATTTCTATCCATAGTTGGGAGATCGGAAAACTGTCATATGTTTTTTCCAAATCTATTAAAGCTATATGGGTTTCTCTATTTCTCTGCACTCGTTTTTCCATTGCAATTTTTAATGTGAAAATAGTATCCATAGTCGAGCGTCCGGCCCTAAATCCCGCTTGTTTTTCGGGTTATTTTCTATCAGGTTTCGTAGTACTTTTGAGTATAGTCGGCCTATAGTAAGCAATCACTGCGATCCCTCTATAGTTTTTAGGATCCGTCTTTGTGTCGTTCTTGTGTATTGGAGAGATATATGATTGTCTCCATTCTTCTGGAACTTCTTCTCCGTTTAAGCATCTTTCGAATAATTTTAGGATCATATCAAACAGTTTTGATGATCCATACCTAATCAACTCTGGATGTATTCCGCCTGGGCCTGAATATTTTCTTAATTTCATTCCTTAACTGCTTCTTTCACTTGTTATATGATATTTATATTCTTAATTCTACTTCCACTTATTCATTTGTCTGTTTAAACCTTTCTCTTCTCTCTGTTAATAAGTTCTCAAAATGCTCTACCCATGTGTTCTCTGGTATACTATTTATTATGACTTGGTTTTTTGTCGTTGTTCTCGTCGTTTTTATAGTTCTCCAGGCTTCAGAGCTCTTTGTTCCTCCTATATGGTTATCTAGGTATTGGCATTTTTGTTCCCATGCACTATTTTTCTTTTTAACCACTTCTCGTTTGACTTCTTTATTCAAGTTTTTATATTGTTGTTTTGTTTGTTCGTCTCCCTGTTGTAATAATTTTTAATACACTTCCCTTCTTTCTTTTTATATTTCTTCCACTTCTTTATCCCAACAATATGGTTTATCTACTCTCCGTATCTGTGGCCCTAAGGCTTCTAGCGCTACGTCTTTCATGCAGTTTTTTTATATATTCGTATTCATCCGTCGTTGATCTGTGTGATCTGTCGTTTTTTCTACTGGTATATATCTAGTTTTTTTATCGTGGTGCTTGATTTGTATTTTTTTTTATGAAGAAGTATATTATTGTAAATTCAGTTAAAATATATCACAAAAGAATTACAATAGACATCTTAATAATGATCGATGATTTAACTTCTTTCGACCGCTTATGCATACACAAATAAAAATAAAAGTGAACAAAATAACGAAAGAATGCACAGAATGCTAGAAAACCAAAAGATATTATTAATACATTAACTGATAACAGTGTCTATTTAAAATTTTGCTTCTTACAATAACATAATTTGGAATACTAATATAATTATGTGATTTTGTAGCAAATATTATTTATGTTAGAGACCACTGACAGAAGGAAGCCAGGCAGGGTCGTTAGTGGGCATTAGTACTTAAGCTACCCTCAACACAAAAGATGGATTAGGCTAAGCAGTAAGAAGTGACGTTTATTTTAATACAAGTTTGCAAAGAAGTATGGCATCCATGTTTTGAGTCTTTGTCCTTGATTGTCCTTTGAGACAAATCTATAGCTGTGATTGTTTTATTTTATAGTACCTATTTACTATAATAATCCATATGCTCCTACAATCACTGTTACCACGCGCTATCTCAGAGTGTACTAAATTCAATTTTTTCACAAGGATATATACAAGAGAGTAAAATTGCAGAATAAAAGTAAAGTAATCTAAATCGCTACACACATACTCAATGTTCCACGGTGTGTAGCGATGATAAGGTCAGTGGATGAATAAAACTTCGTTAACCATTCCGCCAAAACTGGTTCTTTAAGTACTTTTTCATTTAAATGAATTTATCGGTACTATCCTATGTTTATAAATACGCACACTGTCGTTTTATGAGTTTAATATAATTACATACTGTTTATTTATACAATTTTATTAACTATCTTCAAGATTCCAGACCTTTTTGTTAAAAAAAGGAAGTACGACAAGGTTGCGTATTATACAAATCATGCATGAGATTGTTAGTGAGTAGGTACTGCAAAACATATCGTGAAAAACATTATATTACTATAAAATATGTGAGGAAAACAACAAAAACGATATAAAAATATTTTTATAATAAAAAATTTCCGCTTCAATCTTCCTCCTCTTTAGGTCATATTAAAAAAGTACAAGAATAAGCTCATTGATCAGTGAAATATTCGTCGAAGATATGCTATTTTTCTTATAAAGACGTGATGAACTCAAGGTCAAAAACATATGCTGTCAATGGCTAGGAAATAATTAGAGTGCCCCTTCGGCAAAACAGTTAAGCCGAGTATGACATGGTTTTCCTCTGCGACTTTTTTTGGCTCTGGAGCGTTTTCCCCTAATTTTCCTGAAACATGTCGATTTTACGGCATACAGAAAATTTATAGATACAGCTATGTCATTTTTTGGAGTTGACCATGATGTGGGTTAATCAGTTCTTGTTTTTTTTTATTTCATCACTGGGTGGCTTTTTCAATAATGAACAATGGCTATTTCCATTGATACATCTTTGTAAATGTATAGTCCTACCCAGAGCTCACTTTATTACGTTAAAACTATAAATTACATAATAAATTGAATGACAATGACTTGCGAGAACGTCCTTATCTCAACACAGTAGCCATTACAAAGTACAATGTACGAAAGGTGTAATTATTTTAATATTTCAAGTTCGTAACCTCTACGACGAGTACATTTTAATGGCGGTCAGCTCGCGCTCTTCCTTTTAATAGCCCTCCTCGTTGATTATTATTGATTGGACGGTTATTTTCAATTGCGTATCTTTACCGATAATGCGGTACCTGATGGATGCAGTACCACCCAGCAACACACACTACTACTACTGCACGGTACGCTTATTTATTTGAGTACTTATTACAGTAGCTGCATCGTCGTCTTTAAGTACTAATTACTATACTGTGTAAAATTGCGTGAATTATCAGGCTATTATCTGCCCCTAACGATGTATATCTACGTATAAGGATGTTTTCGCCTCTTCATTCATAAAGAAATAGCAAAAAACCGAATTTAAGTAATAAATAAAAAGTAACTATACACCAAAATTGTATAGCCCTAACAATTTTTTTTATATTTTCAATAGTGACTACGGCATTAAAATAAACAACTTCTTTATCGGCGGAAATACACCGATGATAGTGTATTGTTGAGATTAGTGTGGAGCAGCGTGTAAAAGTAACGCTGCAGGAATTAATAAACAAAACAAAATGGATGTGTATAGTCAAAAGCTCCTCTTGTACAAATAGCATAGCCCTCTTGATGAGATTCACACTGTCTTGATATTCTTTCGTATTTCTACATATGCCTAATCCTTTCGGTTTTTCCTCTCACGAGTTTTACTTGTCTTGCAAGGCCTTCGCAGTGGCTTAAGACATGCACCGTGGTCTCGTCACGCTCTAGATAGTGATGACAAAGAGCCTCTTCGGGCACAAAAACCCATATGACTCAAACACATTTTGAGTCTACAGTGTTCAGTCAGCAGTTCCAGTACTATCGCACTAATTTTTTGGCTGGTAGTCTGGTAGACTTTTCCACACTTGGACTTGAAAGATCTTTTGTACATCTTACAATTATATTTGCGGATATTGAATGGACTTCAGTGACTCTTAGAGAGTTTCCTTTGGGTCGAAAGCTTCAGCAGGTACTTCAGGTACACTGAGGTACATTTGCAGTATCTTTTTTGGTCCTTGCTGAGTTTCATCGCTTCATCCATTCTTGTCCCAAACAAAATCTAGCGAATTGATAGTCACTCTCATCTCTCATAGAAGCGTCAACAAGTAGCCTAGTACCTGGAGTTAAGTCGTCTTATCCATTCAAAAGGACCAGTTCTTACAGCTCTTTGAGAGACCCCCGCTTTCTAACGCAGAATCTAGTTCATTAGAGTTCTGAAAATCTCTAGCCTATTATTTACTACAAGTCTACCTAGTGTTTTAAAGAGATATTTGTTGGTAATAAATGTATCCTGATGACGTGCTAGAAAATAATCAGATAAAACTAGAGAGAAGACTGAATCAGTGCAGACTGAATTTTAAAGATCAATCTTTAAAAGGTAAGTTGTAAATATAACTCACCAAACATGTAAGTTTGTATCCAACACTGTGTAAGTGCTTTTTCTTTTGACTCTTGTTATATATATATATATATATATATATATATTAAAAACAACAATGTGGTGACTGTCCAAAAACTTACATCGGTCAAACTGGCAGAACATTTAACAAACATGCAGCAGAACACAAAAGGGCTTTCAATAATAGAAAAAACAGATTCCACGTACGCACTTCACCCTCTAGATTATCATCATTCTTTTAAAGACAATTTCAAATTCTCCATATACAAAATAAAGGCTATTTTTATTCGAATCTATGGAAATTAATAAATTAAAAAAATACAAAATATATTTCTGAATGACAAACAGCTCTCCCTTCAACCCATAAAGTGTATATGTATAGTAAAAATACATCACTTGGGAAAGACACTCTGCTGAAACAGCTGTAGTGATAATTAATTATAATAAATTTTGTGAAAGTGTAGAAAACGAAAGGTTTCAGTGTTTTATTTCTAGACAACTAAATGATATAAAAATCACGCTGTTTGTAGTTTTATGTACATGAATTGACAGACTTTTAGGATTTGCATATAGTATTTTTGGTGGTGTTAAAGGATATATCTTCCAAGTGGGTATAAATCTATTTAAAGACATCCTTAAAATGGCAATGGCAAGTAAGAAGAGGCAACATCAAAAATCAAAGCTCCCGAAATTTTAATGCCTTATTGAATTCCCTTTTAATAATCTAAACAAAAAAAGATCGTAAAGAAAGCGTTCCTTTGTCCGATTCGAAAGCCATCAAAAGATACTTTTCAAAGGACCGAAATATGATCCGTACTCGCGGAGAATGTATAGAAAGAAGGTCCAAAAAAACAGAATAAATGTTAAATTTTAAAAGAGGCATGACCGGGGAAAACCGCCAGGGCAGGTCTTAGTTTTCGACCCCCAAAATCACTAATAGATTTCATATAAAAATAAATAGAAATAGATGAAGATTACGCGCTATCTCAGAGTTCTGGTGTCAAGCCAACCTACCCAACCTAAATATGTCAAGATTTTTATTTATGTATTTAGGATGTAGTATAATCTATAGGCAGCTTTTTGTCTGAAGATTTTAGTAAGTTTCTGATTTATCCAGTATTGGGTGAATTGAGTAGCTTTGTATTCAGGAAGGGTATCCGGCAGTAAAGATCTTGCTAAAACCATGGAAAGAAGGAATATGGAACATAGTTTAGAGGCAGTTGCGGTTTCGCCTGACGCCTGCAAAAAGTGAGCTGGGCTACCTCTTAGAGGAAGGAAGGTGCCAAAGAAGCTAGTCCTGAGAGTTGCAACTCTCAACGTCGGAAGCATGACAGGTAAAAGCAGAGAGCTCGCCGATTTCATGCAGAGGAGAAGGATTGGTGTACTTTTTGTGCAGCAAACTCGTTGGAAAGGTAATAAGTCGAGAGATCTTGAAGATGGATGCAAGTTTATATATAGTATTTCGAACAGCTACGGCAGAAATAGAGTAGGTATTATTTTGAACGAGTGGAAGGAACATCTTGTAAGGGTAACCAGAAGAAGTGATAGAATAATGTGTGTCCAACCGAATACAGGCAATACCAACGTGAACATCATATGTGCCTACGCCCCACAGGTAGGGTGTGAAGAACAGGAAAAGGAAGAATTTTGGAGGGCCCTTTATTGCGAGATACTTGAGATTCCTGTAGACGAAAAGTGTTTTATTGGAGGTGATTTTTAATGGACATATTGGTACAGAAAGAGCGGGAATAGAAAGAGTTCATGGAGATATGGGGATGGAAATAAGAAATAATAAAGAAAATAGTGTGATTAAATTTGCAGTGGCACGGAATTTGGCTGTCATTGATACGTTCTTTATGAAGACTGAAGTCCAGTATGTTATCTAGCGGGTAAAGGGTAACTCAGATTTTGTACTGTGTAGAAGAAGTCAGCTAAAAGAAGATACAAACTGTAAAGTGATAAAGGGTCAGTGTGTAGCTAGTCTGTCATCGAATGCCATAGTCTGTGGACTAGTACGCATTTCGATGCACATTAGGGTGTCCCGAAAAATCGCTTTTTGTTTTTGTTTAATACAAGACCTCTTGAAATTGGGGTAATTGCTCGTAAATTATTACAACAATTTAAAAAAAATTATAACTATATATCTTTAGGGTTCTACCGAACTTTAAAGTTTGGAATTATCATTTTTATGGTAATATTTCACTATACTTAATTTCGCATCCCGAACTAAATATAAAACATTATTTAATGCAAGACCTCTTATAATTTGTGTAATTACCAATAGATTATCACAATATTTTTAAAAATAAAATAAAAATATGTCTTAAGGGTTCTACCGATCTTCAAAATTTGGAAAAATTGTCATTTTTGTTATAATATTTTTTCGGCTCCTGAACTAATATAAATTGAGATTATACTGTACGATTGTATAATATTGCGTCGTATTATACGTTCCGTTAAAGTTTAGAGAATTCTGTGAACTTTGGTTACGTCAGAAGAATCAATGAGGGCAACAAAAAAGTTGTGTGCTACTCAAACGACCGATTCTATATCAGCAAATTGTGATGAAGAAGAAGAAGCAGTGCCTGACTCTTTCTCAACAGAGACACTTTCGACTTCCACGTTTAATAGAAATACGTTGCGGTTGCCAACAGTTGCTAAAGTCAGTGATAGATACAGTTTATCGATGCGATCTGCTGCTGCTATTGCTTCTGCCATTTTGGTTGACGTGGGTTTGGTTTCTACCGAAGATCTGACACTGGTTATTGATAAAAACAAAATCCACAGAGCTGTAGGTAAAACCCGAAGTGATGCTTCAAAAGATGTTGCAGGTATTGTTGTAAATAGCATTTACTTTGATGGACGAAAGGACAAGATCCTGATAAATGAGAAAATGGGGAATCCTTACCATCGTAAAGAGATTTTGGAAAAACACATCTCATTGTTAGCAGAACCCGGATCAATTTATTTGGGACATACAACGCCTAGTCGTGGCACTGCAAATGGAATTTTTACTTCGATCACAACTTTTTTTGAGGGTCAAAGTTTGAATTTAGTAATTTGCGTTGGATGTGATGGAACTGCAACTAATATTGGCTGGAAGGGTGGTGTGATTCAATATTTAGAGGAGTATTTGGAGAGACCGTTACAATGATGCATTTGTTTGCTTCATGCCAATGAGTTACCGTTTCGTCACTTGTTCCTGACCATAGATGGTTCTACTTCGGGTCCTAGAGAATACTCCGTACCTATTGGAAAACAGTTAGTTGCTTATGAAAATAAACCCACCGTGACTTTTTGTGCTGTGAATGGTAATTTGCCTGACTTGCCAAAAAATGTGGTCAATCAATTAAGTACAGATCAAAAATATCTATATGAAATATGTCAAGCAGTATTAACCGGTTTCTGTACTCCTGAATTGGCAAACCGTCAACCTGGAAAAATGGCGCACTCCAGATGGCTTACTACTGCTAATCGTCTACTCAGACTTTATGTAAGTACGCTTAATCCATCAGAAAATTTACAATTGCTTGTAAACTATGTTGTTAAAGTATATGCTCCGATGTGGTTCAGAATTAAGCAAAAAGCGTCTTTTACGGATGGAGCGAAGCAAATTTTTCAACTAATTATGTACTTTCGATTTCTACCCAAAAATCTAATTGTGGATACCGTTATCAAAATGGATGCCTTTTTTTCCCACCCAGAAAACTTACTTGTGAGTATGTTGTTTGATAATAGAGATCACATTAGGGAGCTGGCAGAAACGCAGAATATTTAAAACACCAAAAAATAACTTCTCTGCTAAAGATTACACCGATATTATTATGTGGCACCAATGTCAGGATTGTCAGATTACAACACCGCCGGTTCTTCGGCATATTTCTACTGAGGACCTTCACATCATGGTAAAAGATAAAAGTTTGTATATTTTTGACTTTCCCTGCCATACACAATCTGTGGAAAGATGTGTTAAGCTGATTAAAGAGACCTCGCAGAATGTAACTGGTGCTACTTCTAGAGATAGCTTTATCAGAATCAGGTTGGAGTCTCGGGAAGAAATGCCAAATTTTGGACACAAAAATAAGTTCAAATTTTTAAGTTTTTGTCATCAAATATAGGATCTATTTTGTTTGTTAGGTTGTTTTGAACCTTCCTCATTAATTTTAATAATAAAATATCTTTTAAATTTAATTTGTGTATTATTTGAAGTATATGATTTAGGTCTGTACAAATGTAAAATTTACAAAACTTTAAAGTCTAGTAGAGCCCTGAAGGTGACATGCCATCGTATTTAATTTACATTTTTCATAATCTCTGGAAAATTACGCAAATTTGGATACCTCTTGCGATAGTGTAACTCAAAAAAAAAATTTTTTATGCAAAGTCGGGACACCCTAATGCACATCGCCCCGCCTCGAATTTTCCCATTGGCTCTTGACCTGGAAATCCCTATTTATCGCTCGAACAGCGCATATAAATATTGGCGATTTTCAGGTCAGCAGGTCAGTCCCTCATGGGCTCTCCGAGAGCTTAGTGCTCTCGGGGCTCTGCTTCCTGCATTTATTTTCCATACTCTGTGGCTGAGAATTGTTTCAACTTAATGTGTTTTATTTCGACGAAGAAATTGTCATGTAAGAAATATCTTGCCTTTTTCAAGGCAAGACACCGAAGATAAATATTTTCCAAGTCCATAACCCGAAAATGGACTTAAGTAGAGGAGCTCTCGACAGTATATTCGAAGCGCTTTACAGAGAACCCCGAGACAACAGAAGGTGGTTAGACCCTTATTTGTTCCCCCGAGGTGACAAGTCAACACCGACCGGTAATAGTGGATACGGAGATAAAGGTAAGGCAGAAAGGAAAGCAAGTAGGCACCAGAAAGAAAAAGTGATGAAAGTTAAAGGATAAGGATTTGGCAATAGTCTTAAGAATGCTGGAAGAGCTTGAGGAAAAAGATATGGTAAATGACTGATGGGAAACCAACAGTAAAGTTGTGGTGCGAGTGGGAGAGGAAGTGCTAGGAAAAACATCTGGTAAAGGGCCTCCTAGAGACAAAGAAACTTGGTGGTGGAACGATGAGGTGCAACAGAAGGTTAGAGAGAAGAAAGTGGATAGAAAGAGGTATGACAGGTCTAAAAGAAAGGAAGATAAGCATAAATACAAGGTGGCAAAGAGGAAAGCAAAGCGCGCTGTAGCTACTGCTAAGGAAATATAATCTGCACAGCTGTATGAAGAGTTGGATACACCCGAGGAAAAGAAATGGTTATACAGCATTGCTAAATGTTCTTTTGTGTAACCTAGTCGAATGACGGACTTTCCTTAGTTATAATCCGTTTGAAAATTATTGAAAGCACAGTAGCTATGACGTTGACATAGATATTATATAGTAGTTGTAACTTGATCAAGAATTTGTCGTAATTATGGACAATGTAATGTCAGTTAGCCTTCACGATTAAAAGAAACATTACCTAAATGAAGTGGCAAAACAAGGAACTCTTAGGTTGAATAACAAGTAAAGGCATAAAGGTATAAGAAGTAATATTCAAAAAATAGCTTTTACAGTTATATTCACAACACATTCACCAAAATTTATTAAGTATGTTGTAGATGAAGTAGCGAAAAAAGAATGTTGAGATTATCGTCTTTCTTAGCAGCTTGTTTAGTTTTAGCCAGAGCAGTTTTAGCTACCATTAACTTTATTTAATTGATCTAATTTAGATTTGGCTGCTTCCAGTAACTGTTCTTTTTCATTCAATTGCGTATTCACACCTTCAAAAATCTGTTGAGAATTTGCTGCATTACCTTAAGCCAACTGAAAAATGGTTTGAAGTAGCTTCAGCTCACCTTGTGACTGCTGAGCAGCTTTATTATCAGACGGAAGAGTTTGCTGAAGTTGCCGCAGTCTAGAAGTTTCTTAATTAACTACCATCTCAACTTCTACTTGAATCTCTTTTTTTAATGAATTTTTTAGAACAAAGGTAATCGGAATATAAGCAACATATTAAGATGCGGAGGGAGAAATATTAAGCAAAAGTGGCAGAAGAATATGGACAATGAAAATAATCTAACATATCAAGACAATATGTGCGTTTGTAAGATGTATTTTCTGGCTTGAGCCGAATAAAATTCATGAAGGGTTAAAAAATGAGGGACCGGCTCTGTACTGAAGAGGCGCGGTAGTGGTGCAGCAGGCATTCTCTCCGTCTACGGTCGAAACAATATCAAGATTCCATACGCCGGTTTTATCCCTCGTATCACGTCCAAGATCTCTTTTTCAGGCGCTTTCTGAATTTGTTAAAGTACTTCGAACTCACGTCATCGAGAAGTCCACATTGGTGGGTAAAAATGAGAACGAACAAGGTGAAGAAGTACCTAAAAGTACTACAAAATTTTAAGAAATATAATGAAAGGACATTTCTAATAGCGACTGAAATTTAAAGTGAATAAACAATTTACTTCAATTGAAATATATTTAAGGAAGTTTAAAAATTGCATTAAATAAGGTAATCCGAGGAGGTATTTTTGCAATAATGATAAAAATTAAAAACGAGGAAGTATGGAAATCTTACAAATTATAAAATTAGAGTACTCTTCGGAACTTCATAAAGCTTGTAATGTTTAAATCATTGTAAAAAGTTAAAACTTTTCTATTGATGATGATGCTTAATGAAGCAGAGGTGGACTGATGATCTAAAACGTTTCCATAGGAATTGGATGTGAGAGGCACAAGTTCGAAACTTGTGCTTCTCATATTTCGAGACGAAAAATTATGAGCAACCGTCTACAGTGGACAGGATATGTAGTCCTGGTCCCAAACCTGGGGACATATAATCGAATATGATTAAAACGATTTTAACAACGAGTATATTAAGGCTGTTTTGCCTAGTATTTAGTAGCTTTTATAACGTAATTCTTCATTTTTATGATGGGACATTCCAGTTAGGCTCAGAAGATCACATTTGATCTAATTTAACCATCGTAGAGATAAGTAGTCTACTCTTTGATTCATGTTTCTTCAGTTTCGAAAAGAATACAGGTACTTTTAAAATTCTATACAACTTAAAACCTAATAAATGGCAGGTAAATTTTAAATATTAAATTCGTGTGGATAATTGGGACTTAGACAAATTATTTCTTTTTATGTTCCAGTTTTAAAAATTGCTTTTAAAAATGTGCTTGTAGAGCCAAATTTAAGTGATATTTCAGGGCAATCACGGTAACATCCATATAGTACTAATTATGTCAGAAATTAATTGAACATAAAATAACCACCCTTAAGTACCTAACTAACCACCCATTCAACTAAAACCCCTAAATACCAACCGAACCGGATAATTTTCTAATATTCCCTGTATAATTGTAGTTATCGAGGCACCGAAGGGGAGTGACCAGAATCGAAAACTTTACGGTTTTTTCTTCTCGAGTTCTTCTTTTATTCAAAAGATCGAAACAAAGACAGAAATAATAAAAAAATAGAGGAGAAATATTGTGAGGCAGGTTGTGGAAGGCGCCAGGTACCAATCGACACATGGGCGGTACCGGCTGTAATGCGAAGGGGTTGGAGTAACTTTTGAAACGGGTTGACAGCTGAAAAATAAAAAGTAGAAAAATGTTTTGTGGAAATGTTGACGTCATCAGTTAATGGGTTACAAAAAGACTTTAAATAATGTAGATATTAATGATGACGTGGCATTTATAGGAAATTCATACAGCGGAAGGGAAAATATGTATTTAAAGGGCAAGTTAGTAGATAAAAGGTAGAGTATCTAATGGTTGATGGTCTAAATTATAAGCTGGCTTAATAATAAGCACATTTTTTTCTATGTGCTGAAGATTCGTTTGTTTGACGCTAATTGAGATCTATTTGGGGCAGAGACAGTCTGGACAGAAAACGGGGACACTCAGTTTGGCTCTCACGAGAAGCACTTTTTGCGTGCAATTATTGGTGCAAAAATGCTATGACCAGAGGAGGGATATCTTTATTTTCTTTATCGATTACCAAAAAGCTTTTGACAATGTAAGACATGAAGTGTTAATACAGGCGTTAATGGAGATTGGTCTTGATGGAAAAGATATGAGCATGATCCAACAGCCATATTTGTCAGCGAAGCTCCTTTGAGTCTCCGTATTCGCGTCCTAAAATGCCACAATGGTCAATCATATTGTATGGTATCGAGACTTGGTCACTTAAAGATCGCTAAACCGTATAGAACATGGACTTGGTTTTGTCTTCGTTGATGAATAGACCGCCGTTTCCAATTCTAGGAAATATTGCTCAACATCTCGCTTGCTACGCCCTATTATGTCAATGTCATCAGCGTGTGCTAAGATTTCTATCGATCTATTGTAAATAGTATCGCCGTCTGTAATTCGTGTGTCTCGGACTGCCTTTTTCAAGGCAATGTTAAAAGGGAAGCAAGCCAGGGCACCCCCTTGTCTGAGTTTATCCTTTATCTCAAAGGATCGAGAAATTTCTCCCTGTATCCTAACGCTGACTTGTAAGTTAGACATTGTCATTATCGTTCATCGGATAAGTTTTTCTGGTATACCAAACTCACGCATTGATTGGTATAGTACTGTTCTCTTGACACTGTCGTATGCGGCCTTGAAGTCGACGAATGAGTGATGATTTCAATGTTAAATTCTAATGTTTTCTCGAGGATCTGTCTTATTGAATGAATCTGGTCAATTGTCGATTTTTCTGGAGTAAATCAACTCTGAGATAGCGCGT
>NW_027313996.1:0-18390 GCF_040954645.1 Diabrotica undecimpunctata
GCTATCTCAGAGTTTAAACAGATTCCAAAAGAGAGGTGCTTCGACTGCCTCTGGCTAACTGTACTGATACTGTTTGCCCAAGGTAACGTGTGTGACTTAATATGTAGTCTATCCACTTGTAGATTGTTTCTTATAATACCTTTCAGCCAAATTGAAAGCTCGTTTGGTATCGAGAAATGCATCATCTTTTGGTATTTCACTCCACGTACAAGACGCACCTGCTCTATACTTATTATTTAGCCCCTGATGTTCCTGATATAAATGAGATCAAAATTATCCCAAATGCCCATTTAATTGTATATGTCCGATTTTGAGATTATATAATGGCAGTCGAAGAACGTCTTTTAAAAACAACAGCTCTCACTTTGTTTGATATTTTAAATGATTTTATAATTAAGATAAATAATATCTGGAAGATTTCAAAGTGTAGAAACACTATTGAAACAAAGAGTTCCCTAAAATCAAGAATCTTTAATGCACTTATTTTAATGCGAGGTAAGATTTTAATTACTTATATTTTTTATAATGTTAGAATAAACATCATGCTACTCTTCTCCATGAACATATAATACAAATAGACTGAGTATTGCAATAAAGCGTCGTTCCCCCATTACGACGGAGAAAACTGACGCAAAGCAGTACCTGCATCTCTTTCTAATGGGTCGGGTTTATCGTCGTGGTTGTGTATTACCAATATTTGACCTATTACTGATCTTCTTCGAAAGTCACATTGAAAATCTCCTATTACCCTTTTAGGTTAGATTTAATAGTGAAATCATTGTAAGAATGGAAAAATTTTAATTTATAACATCTTTTTTGAATTGGATAAATCAGAGTCTTTTCTAAAATTTTCTTTTACAGTTCTGTAACGACTATTTGATTATTAAGATAATAAACTGTTTGCTCTTTCCTACTTGGTGATAAATTTTTATCACAAAAGCAATACAAAACTAATCTTAAGATTGACTTTTTCTACAGAAACTTCCCTTGGTAAAGACCTTCGTGAAGAGCCTAGTTGTGGCGAGTACAAAGAAGCTGTGTATGAGTATGGAGAAAATTCGTGTACAGAATGATTCGGCCTTGGCTATTTATGGATACTTTCTTCAACTTGACGAAAGTAGGAAAAAAAAATCAGAAAATAGTAAAAGTTTTACATGACTTTTCCAATGGAATTATCGCAGAGAGATATAAGCTGTATAAAAAAGACGGAACTATGAGTTATTCTGAGAGAAAAAGACTGGCCTTGTTGGATTTGATGATTTAAAGCGAAATATAATGGTGCT
Organism: Diabrotica undecimpunctata; assembly: GCF_040954645.1. Classification (NCBI taxonomy): domain Eukaryota; kingdom Metazoa; phylum Arthropoda; class Insecta; order Coleoptera; family Chrysomelidae; genus Diabrotica; species Diabrotica undecimpunctata. The sequence continues at coordinate 1,284 of NW_027313996.1, forward strand.
GACATTGATGATGTCGGTATTAGAGAAGAAGTTGATACGTTTATTTTAGGCGTAAGTACGCGCTATCTCAGAGTTTTTTCTTTTTGAAAATCTATAAAAATTAAACTTAAACTTTAGCTTTTATAGTTAAAATAACTTTTTGTTTAATATATATCGGTAGAGAAGTAAAAACGGCATTGCAACTAGTAACTAAGCACTTGACAGGACCTACATAAAAATCAATAAACATTATACAGTTGGTAAAGATAGAACGAGAGGAAGAGAGAATGAGACTCGTAGTGATGGAGTTCTCGAATCCCAAGAATCCACTATACTTATAGTATTAGATTCTAGATAGACTAGACTAGTGATATTATTGCACCTAGGTATATAAATCTTTCTACCATTTCGAATTCGTATGATGATCTTTCTTCTACTTCTACTTTAAACTTTTGTCCATCCCTGAACTGATCATCTGGCCACTGCATACATTTTGTTTTAGTTTCATTTATGTAAAGTCCCAGTTTCTTTGCTGCTTTTACTATTCTCTGTACTATCTCCTGTAGCTCTTTTTTTCTTCTAATATATATATATATATATATATATATATATATATATATATATATATATATATATATATATATATATATGTAATATTTTCTTGTCGATTCATCTTGGCCAATTGTAACAATTCTGGTTTTAACTGATGTTCACCAAAATTAACATTTTATTTGTTAACGAATATAATGTCTGATTATGACCATTTAGCGGAAGGTTGTTTATTTACGATTTCACTATGGTAGGGTGCGTTGTCCGTGACAATCAAAGATGGGTGTTCTAAATTAGGAAGTAATTGTGTACTTATCCATTTAGTAAATATTGTACTATTCATTTCACCGTAATAATCTGAAGTCAAGGATTTTAAACAAAATAACAACCTGGCGTCTGAAATAAAACTTTTTGCTGAACCGGCATGAATCAAAATAAATTTTTTTCCGTCATAATCACCTAGTGTACTGTTGTTGTCACGACATCATTTTATTTATCATAGAAAAAAATCCACGTTTTGTCTAAAAATAAAACTTCTCGTGGATGTACTATTTCTGTTTTCTAAGTATCTACGTGGCAAGAGATTAGGTACCAACGTCAGAGATGAGCTGGCCATGTCCACAGACTCCCTAATAGCCGTCTTACCAAGTTAATCTGGGAGGAGATTCATCGCTAGCCTTATACAGCTGTTTGACCTCAGCATTTGTTCTCATTCAGTATTGGTTAGTATTCGGGTCGTCTATCTATCTATATAAGGATTTTTACAGCTGTCGCCGCCTTCCTTCTTTCAGCCAACGTCTCCAGTCCTTTCTGTTCTGCCATTCTCCATCTCTAAGGTCTCGTCTTTCCATGGCCTCGTCCACTTCATCCCTCCATGATCTTCGGGGTCTACCTCTTTTCCTCCTTCCTATTGGACTTAATTCCGAAATCTTTGCTATCCACCTTGTATGATCTGTTCTTCTCACATGTCCATACCAAATTAATTGTTTTTCTTCGATGTAGCTGAGTATGTCTTGTTCTACTGCCATTCTTCGTTTTATATCCTCATTTCTGATGCGATCCATTTTTGTCACTCTCCAACTTCTTCTCATGAACTCCATTTCAGTTGCTGTGATTTTGGATCTGTTTCATTTATTTATTACCCAATTCTCTGCTCCATAGGTCATTATACTGTATACCAAGTTGTTATAAATTCTCTTCTTTATATTTCTGGTAATATGTCTACATATATAATATCCCACAGTACCCCGTTCATTTGTTTAATACATGTTCTTGTCTGTGCTAATCTGCTGGTTATTTCTTGCTCGGTGGTTCCATTTTTTAAGAGTATGAATCCTAAATATTTGAATTTGTCAGTGCCGTTAATTTCCCTATTATCGTCCATTTCAAAGTTTCTCACTGGTTATTGCTATATTGTTAAATATTCGGTCTTTTCTAAATTTATTTCCAGTCCATTTTTTGTGTATTCCTTTTCTAATTTTCGGAGCATATAGCATAGATCTTCTTTATCTTGAGCCGTTACCACTTGGTCATTTGCAAAGCTTAATGTGTACAAGAAGTTGTCCCGGATTGGTATTCCCATCCCTTCATATTTCCTTTTCCATGGTTTTAATATTTGTTCGAGGAATATCTTGAACGGTATCGGAGATGTAGAGCATCCCTGCAATAAGCCTTTTGTGGTCTTAAATTCGTTGGAGTATTTATTGCCGGTTTTAACTCTTACCTTGTTGTTGATGTAAAGGTTTTTTACGGCTTCTATTAACCTCTGAGTTATTCCGATTTCCTTCATCGTGTTCCATAGTTGTTTTTTGGGAACCGTGTCATATGCCTTTTTTAAATCTATGAATGTATGAATGTGTATATATGTGGTCTATGCAAGAGCTTCCTGCCGTGAACCCCGCCTGATCTTCTCCGATTTTATTTGAGATAGATTTTTCCAGTTTTTCTTTCAGTATTTTTTCATATAACCTGCCCATACATGCTATCACACTGATGCCTCTGTAGTTCCCGCATTGCTTCTTATCTCCCTTTTTATGTATCGAGGTTATATATGCTTTGAACCATTTATCTGGTTTTTCGTTCAGGTTTATAGCGTTACTGAACATTTCGTGTATAATTCTATGTCGGGTCGTGATAAGGTCCAAATATTCTTCTGAGGATTTTTCTCTCAGAACATCTGAGTTTTCTTTCCAATGCTTTTGTCAGCGTTCACGTCTCGCACCACTGTTTTATATATTATGATTTTTGATGTTCGTGTTAGGCTTGTGGATTTAATAGTGTTGGAAGAAGATTTAGAGACTGTATAAGATCCACCAAGACATATTTAGGTGCTAATATAGCTTCATGATCACAACCCAGTGGTGGCCACATAGACAACACAATATAGATTTTTCAAAACTAAGAAACAAGGAAACTAAATTAAACAATAACAATAAGCAAACAAGAGTTAAATAAAATTGGTAAGAAGAAGAAAAAATGAAGACTGAAAAATTTTTACAGTTATTGCAAAACCGAATATTAGTTAAAACATTAGATAAAATAATATATAGTAAAACTAAACGAGAAATTAAAAGGAAAATAAAAGAAAAAAAAAAAGAAAACTGGCTGAAGTACCTTGAATATAATACACAATGATTTGACCAATTCTGTGGCAAATATTATTCTGCAAAAAATCAAAGAAGAAATAAAAGAAGCACAATTTATTTCCATTGTTCTAGATGAAACTACAGATATAGTCAATTTAAGTCAATTGTTAGTTGTTCTGCGTTATATCAAAAATTATGGGGAAATACGATTTTGGGGATTTTTGAATATAACTGCAGATATATCAGCAGAAGGTATATACATATAGACATGTTTGTAATATATTTGGGGAACTGAACTGCGGCTCTAAACTTGTCGCTCAAAGTTATGATGGAGCTGTCGTAATGGCTGGACACTTGGGAGGACTTTAAACCAAAGATAAGGAGAAGTTTTAAAATGCAATTTTTGTGCACTACTTTGCACACAGGCTAAATTTAGTTCTAGCGCAGTCAGTCACACTCAATAAAACTTGCAAGTGTTTATCCAAACATTTAGCGGAATGGTTAATTTTTTTCTATATCTTCCAAGGACACATGCTTTAGATGTCATTCTTCAGAAAAGGTTTCCTCAAGCAGCACCCACTAGATGGAACTACAATGAGAAGTTAGTAAAAACAGCTTCCCAATATCGACAATCCCTAATAGAGTTTATTGAAAGCATTTTGGAGCATAAAGACCGTAGGGACCCTGAAACTTCAAATTCCTCAAGAAGTTATTTGGAATTACTTAAACGAGATTTTTATTTTATTTTTTTTTGCTCTAAAGATAAAAAACTTAAGATACAAGTAACAAATACATTTTTAATGCATAATGCTGGAAACAGATAGAAAACAATTTGATAAGGAGATAAGAAATATAAGAGAGTCACAAAAAATTGTCGGAGACATTTTGAAAAAAAAAAATGGGCTAATCTACCAGAGAAAAAGAATTAAGTCATGTACATTTATATGTAAATCCTTTTAAATTATCTGAATTTATTCACATTTGGTGCGAAACTAATTTGTTGTGTTATTTTATTAAAACAAGTATAAAAAGTGCTATGCTTACACACATTAATGATTACAGAAAATTGTTTTTGTTAAATTAAGCGCCAACGCTATGAGTCATAGCTAATTAATTATTATGTGTTGATTATTCGCACATAGTATTTAAATGAACTAGGTAGTAGACGGTAGTAGGTACATTATGTTGATAATTTTAGTAATTTGCTGAAATACCAATAGTCATTCTCCAACCTTGAACAATCACAACTTCAAATAAAAAAAAAAACAACTTCGTATCATATACATGTTTATTTACATAGTAGTTGTCTAACTACATTTTCTATATATTTTCTATAATGTTCGGGCGATTTTGATTATTATTGAAGATTATGAATAATGCTCAATATAATATTTAATATAATAGTGGTATTTATGGTATAACAGGATGATAAAATATTATGGAAATAATATTGCCCAGGCATTATTAATAATGTTTTGATACGGTGAATAGAATAAATATAATTTGCTTTCGATAAAATTATTTTATTATCATACTAATATTACAGGATATCTGTTTTTATTGATCACTTTTGCTTTTTTGATCATTATCATAATACTTATTGTTGTTTAACGAATAAAAAAGAGATGGATCAATAACAAAACTTAATTAATTGCTCAAGGTAATAATGAATAATATATTAAATGTAAATTAACTCATTTTAATTGAAGTACAAGTTGTTTCAGCTTACACTCTCTTCTTCTTCGTTAACCATTTTCCATCCACTACGCACCGTTGCTTCTATCTTTCTCTATCTTGCGCCAATCTAATTCACTGTTTGACTGCTCTTATATCATCTACCCATCTATTTTGAGGTATTTTCAAGCTTTTTGTCATCCGCTTTGGTCTATATTTTAGAATTCTGCGTGTCCACTTGTTATCATCATATCTGACTATATGACCGGGCCAGCGCCATTTCATTTTTGTACTTCCACGATATCCCTTATCTTCATTCTACGCCTTATCTCTGTGTTTCTTATTTTGTCTCTCAGTGATATTCCTAGCACGTTTCGTTCCATTGTCTTTTGCGTTGTTTCTCGTTTTTTAACAGATTTCCTCGGAAGGGAAACTACGATCTCCAACTCTTAGGTATAGTTTTCTTTAATATAATAGAAAATTACACCTGTTGCTGTTATTAACCCCTCAATTTTGTTTGCAACAGGTGGCAATACTAAACCCACCGCAATACTGGCATCTAGATCTTAATGAAAAGCTATTAAAATTGTCGGTCAGTGGCATTGCAAGAGCTTGGCATACAAATATCCATGCAGCTTTGCACAAGCATACTTGCGGCATTTGATTTGTTTTTATTTTATAAATTTATTGTGAGGTGGTCTAATTTTCACTATCCCGCCCAGACAACTTCCGTACAAAGAAGGCAAAAAGATGGATCGAAAATGTCTGTTCCATGTCCTACAGCTTTGATTGATAATGACCTTAACATGAATTTTGTAGACAGGATTGACTAAATAAAGTCTTCATACGAGTTGGATAGGAAAAGCTAAAATGGTGGATAAGAATGTTTTTCAATTTTATAGACTGTTTTATTGTAAACGCCTAATTTCGCGAAATGAAAGAACTAGTTGAAATAGAACACATACAAGAGGATACATGGGTGGCCTTCCTGACAGAAATGTTTAAAAAACAAAACGAAGAACCTTTACCAGAAACGCCAAATATAATAACTGAGGAAAAGACCGAAATCTCCCAAAACTGTGATGTGAAAGAAGGAATAAACAAAATTAAAAAACAGAAAGTCACCAGGAGAAGATCAAATACCAAATGAACTCTTAAAATATGGAGGTGATCGTCTTGTACAACAACTGCAACTTCTTATTAATAAAATAATCACCACGAACATAATACCAGATGAATGGAGGAGAGCGATCATGGTGATGTTTTTCAAAAAAGGAGATAAGAAAGAACCCAATAATTATCGAGCAATAAATCTATTAAATACAACACTCAAATTGACAACAAGAATAATAGCGACAAAAATAAACGAACGACTATCTCTGCAAGAGGAACAGCAAGGATTTCGGACAGGAAGATTATGCACGGATGCAGTTTTTGTAATAAGACAAATAAAAGAAAAGTCGCTGGAATACAACAAACCAGCATATATGTGTCTGATAAATTTAAAGAAAGCGTTTGATAGAGTGAGAATTCGGGACGCGATACATTTATTATATGAAAAGGGAATATCACTGGATTTAGTAAAAACCATTAAGAATATATATAAAGATAACATAGCTATGGTAAGATGTAAAGGAAAACTATCGCAACCTATCAAATATGAAACTGGCATTAGACAAGGAGATTCACTGAGCCCATTAATATTTAATCTGATAATGGATGAAATCATAAAGAAAGTTCAAAAAAGAAGAGGATATAGAATAGGAGTAAAGGAAATAAGGATAATATGCTACGCCGACGACGTCATAATAACAGCCAAAAATGAAGATGACCTACAAAGATTAATTAAAGAATTGGAAGATACGGCGCTCATATACAACATGGAGATCTCAACAGAGAAAACTAAAGCGATAGTGATATCAGCGGAACCGAGAAGATGTAAACTAGTCTTAAATAACAAAATAATAAAATGAGTGATGGAAACTGAATACTTGGGAATAAAACTGTCAAGCTACGGAAAAGTGGAAGAAGAAGTACAAAAACAAGTGAACATGGCAAACAGAGCAACAGGATATCTCAACAACACAATCTGGAGAAACAAATACCTCACAACGGAAACGAAAACCAGGATATATAAATCAACAATAAGACCGATAATGACGTACACAGCGGAAACAAGAGCAGATACGGCGAAAACACAAAGACTACTGGAAACAACAGAAATAAAAGTCTTACGAAAAATAACAAACCAAACTCTAAGAGACAGAGTAAGAAGTGAGGAAATACGAGCGAGATGTGGTATAGAGGAAATAAACGCGTGGACCAAAATAAGAAAAGTGGAATGGAATCAACACATCGAAAGAATGACAGAAAATATAATAGTACGAATAGCAAGAGACAAATCGCCAAATGGAAGAAGATCATTGGGACGACCGAGGAAAAAATGGCCAGACAACGTCAATTGAGGCTAAAAACCAAAGTAAAACAGGCACTTTGCCTATTTATAAAGTAGGAAGAAGAAGAAGCCTAAATTCGGAAGAAACTAGTGGGGTACCAATAAATAAACGAAAAAGAAGGTTGCTTGAAGAAGTAAGATTTACGTCTTCGGACCAACAGCCAATACGGTCAACAAGAAGAAGGTGTGCCCGATGTAGTGCTAAAGCACAGCAAATCCGTACTGAATGGACTTGTACCATTTGTAAGATTCTGCCTCAGCAAAACAAAAGATTGTTTCCAACAATATCATAAAAAAAAAATCGGTTGCCTGTAAAGTCGGTTTTACGGGCGAAGATTTTACGTGACAACGTCTTTTTCTCGGTAGAATATTTATTGATATGAATATTATTATATTGCACAATAGGAACAAGGAATTGAATGAAAATAGTTCGTTTGTTTGGTCGCCCTGTTTTGACAAGTTAGAGGTTATAATTTGTTATTTTAAATGTTTGACTAGCAATACGCGCTGTTTCTTCTCAATCGACTGAATTACGATTGATTGCAGAGTGATTTAAACTAATAATTTACTTAACACTATCAACATTTGTCAATAGTATGACATAACCTATAAACTCAGTTTCTCAACTTTTGTGTCAATCTAACAATTAATCAATCAATCATAGTTTACGATAATGAAATATTAGTGTACAATTATTTACCTTTATTGTTGTAGTTGTTGTAAATGACGAATCTAAGCACTCCACATTTTCACTACAGACACAGCTGACGATACTTTAACCACACGTGTGAACTTGTATTATGACGCTTTCTCGGTTTTCCAACGCCAGAACGCTCGAGAAAGACAGAGACACAAGCACGCACCGATTCAACGCGCCTAATTCTCTAGTGCTGCGCGCGCAGCGGACCGATCATGTTTGAGTGGGAGAGAGACGCAAGGCATTCGCCGGTCCGGCGGGCCTCTCTCTCGTTCGGTGACTCATCGTAACAGACGTGAGCGGGCGTTACACTTTTTCATGAGTGACTCCGAGCCACAACCTAATTTAAGACGTTGTCACGTCAAAATTATAATTTTTTTTATCTGAAAATAAAGATTTTTAAAACAATATTCATTATTTCTAATATACAAAGAAAATACTGGTGCTGCAAAGTGGTACAACTGTTGTACCACCCTCCATATGTCAAAGTGACAGGTTTTTTTAAATGAAATTTCTTATTTTTTATTTCTGTTGATTACCAACTCCAACTTAAACACAAAAAATGTTTCTTATTTAATTCTTTATTTTAAGTGCAACTAGGGTCCAGAATATTAACAGACTTCTGTGCCTCAAAGAGATATACAACCTATGATCTAAAATAAATATTTTTGCTTGTAGGGTCATGATACCACATCCCTTTCTTTATGTCATACTTTGATGCTTTTGGCGAACAACCCAGAAATTCAGGTAAGATAATGTAATTCACAATATAAGACAAGAGAAAATACAAAATGAAATGTATAGGGAAAGTATACATTTCATTCTAACTATTTCATTCATTCTAACATTCTAACATTTCATTCTACACTCTAAAATTATATCTAACAATTTATGTATATTAAAAATATCCTTTATATTTTGATACGAAGTGTGCTGTTATGTTTTTAAGGAGGAAATGTATCAAGAGGCAATCGCAGTGGTAGAAGACCCTAAAAATCCCACTTACACCGAATTGGGTGAATTGAAATACATTGAAAGATGCATAAAAGAAAGTTTAAGGTTGTATCCCAGCGCTCCCACGATTTCTAGACTAGCTGGAGAAGAAGTAAAGACCAAAACTGGATACACAATTCCAAAATCTGCCGTTGTCAGCATTTGTATATACGATACCCATCACAGTCCGCATTATTACGAAAATCCAGAAAAGTTTGACCCTGACCGATTTTTGCCGGAGAATATTGCTTCACGACATCCTTATGCTTATATTCCGTTCAGTGCTGGAAGTCGAAACTGTATAGGTAAGTATTTGCCAAATTGTTCATTAATTGTCAATGCAATACACGTCTTAGTAGTATATTAGAACATGTTTTTTATGTAGTGGGCAGATAATCTGGTGGACCATTCTTCTGGAATTTATGCTTCTTTTCAGATATTGAAAAATATTCTGTAACTTTTATCTATCAAAATATTTTCTCCATGTTGTGACGAGTAGCTTTACTAGATACCTGACTCAGTAAAACATGTAAACTCAATAATTTAAACATGTTTTGGTCAATGCCCAAAAACCGGAGAACACTCATTAATAGTTACTTTAGATAAGAGTTGGCCGGTCGATAACTATTCGATACGGACAAGGAACGGGAAGCCTTAGGACGGGTAGGACGGTTTAGCCTTAGATTACTAAATCAGTACTCCAGCCTGAACTCTCAGGACGGTTGGTCTTTGATCAATACTGAAAGGCCCGCGGATGAAGCTCTTATATATCAGTTCTCTGATTCGAACTCGGATCTCTGTCTTGATTTACGTCGTTTTATATCTCTGCCGGTGTTTCATCTTCAGCGTGCATCGTTGCTAGTGGTAGGTGCCGGTGGGAGTGCGTATTTACAGAAATGCGCAAGCCGTCGGCGAGCGCTGGCGACGCCATCTTTACAATGTTTAAAAAGTTCTGCTGAAATACCTTCGATATCTGGCGATCTATTGCTGTTGCAATAGATCATCCAGGTATACGAACCTACCAGTGCCCACACAGACGAAGTAGTTGAATGGTTCTACGATAACGTTAACACTGCGCTAGAAGAGGTAACCACCAACTATATCATACTGATCGGAGACCTAAACGCAAAAATAGGTCACAAGCAAGATGATTCGGAGTTTGTACTTGGACTTCACAGATATGGCGACAGAAACGAAAGGGGTCAAACTCTTATAGAATTTCTTCTGCAACACAGACTATATGTCATGAACACCCATTTTAAAAAAAGCCCCCAAAGAAAGTGGACTTGGCAATCACCAAATGGCTTGAACAAGAATGAAATTAACTTTATCTTTAGTAACAAAAAGACGCTGTTTAAGACGTAACTGTATTAAATCAATTTTCAACCGGAAGTGACCATAGAATGGTTAGAGCGAAGGTAGTCTTAAACGTAAAGAAGGAACGAAGAAATATGGTAACAAGGACTAAAAATGTTACGTTCACTGCGATTACTAATACAAGGGCATACCAGGTAGAAATAGATAGAAACCTTCAGAATGACGTGCAAGATAAAACCGATATTGAACAACTAAATGAAAGGTTGGTGGACGTTCTAAGGAAGGCACAGAAGAACTGTCAAGTTAAGCAAACAAGAAAAAATGAAAAACTTACAGAAGGCCCAAGGAACCTAATACAAAAAAGAAGGGAAATGAAAGATAAGCATACAGTGAACATTGCAGAGCTGAAGAATTTAAATAAAATCATTTCAAAAGCTGTTAGGAAAGACAAAAGGGATTTTAACACTAAAGAAACAACTAATACCATAGAACAAAATAAAAGCCTTAAAGTTCTAAAACGAAAGTTGAAGACAGGAACCAGGAACATTTATAAGCTAAAAAATAGACAAGGACATGCTGTATATGAACAACAAGAAATTATAAAAATTATCGAAGGGTACTATAGAAAATTATATCGTCGAGATGCTCATATTCCAGAGGTAGAAATCCCAGCCATACAAAATCAAGGATCACAGGAACTTCCAGATATAACCGATGAGGAAATCCAATCAGCGTTGAAAGGTATGAAGAACATCAAATCACTTGGAGAAGATGGCATTATAAGTAAAATGCTAAAATTAGGAGGCCAATGGCATTCAAATTTTATTCCAATATTGTCAGGCAATATAATTGGGGTGTAAGGATTTTTACATTGTGAAATAAGGTGCTCTATATCTTCCATTGCTACAGTATCCTGGACAAACCATACAGCCTATAGGTAACTGCTTGATTGTATTTATACTCAAACGCTTATGAAACGTACCATTTTAGTCTTTTTCCACTTGTCTTAATGAAATGTTTTCATGTTTTCCTATCAGCCTTCCTTGGCTAGAGCTCTTATTTCTTTGAGAACGAATGGCTGTTAAATTTTTGACAGCAGATGGTTTACTATTTTCTTTCTACTACACAGTTTAGGAAAGAAACGGGAAATCACCACTTTCCCAAAAAAAGTAACTATAAAGGTTTATGTTCAGTTTTTAAATCTCTTGTCGGTCATTGCATCTTCGAGATCTTCTCTCCATGACCGTCTTGGTCTATCTCGTTTTCTTTTGGGTAGGAGGCCATTTTTTCACTATTCCTATTTTCAGACATTCTCTGCAGCTGACCATACCAGTTTAGTCTTTTGGCTTCAATTGTGTCTATTATGTCTAGATCAATTCTATTTCTTTCCGAATACAGTTGTTCCTTGTTCTCTCAAATCTAGTGAGCCGGCAATATCGTCTCAAAGAGTTAATTTCTATGTCTTTAATTTTTGATTCCTTAATTTATTTTTGAAATTCATCATGTCTAATTTTTCATCAGTCGTGTATGTTTTTTTTTGCCTGTTGATTTGTGTTTTTGGAATTGTCTTCAGTTTATTTAATTATGCTTTGTATACAGTGATGTGTGTCTTACCACCCGGCTTTTTAACGTAAGAGATAGAAAACACAGTTACCTTGTGAAATAAAAAGAGATGAAACTCGTAGAGGTGAGAAATAATCGGAAAAACCTATAATTTATATTACATTACATTACCACTAACGATAGTCTCACACCTTTAGACGTTAGATTCGAGCTAAATCACCTCGGTCATAATTATTATGAGTAACGTCGAATAGTCGAATGTGTGACGTATTTCCATTTTTTAATTTCGCATAAAGTAAAAACTGATTGACCACAATAAAGCAAAAATGTGTAGTGATTATTTAATCTAAAGTTTTAAATTATTAACCAAGAATAATTTCTACTATGATTTGAGGAGTTTCATACACTCTTGTCACGGAATAATTATAAATCCTTCGTGGATTAGTGGTAAGAATTCGACATTGCGATACAGACATCGCAGACGATTAGAGTTCAAATCCCACATGTGGTTTTCTTTCTTTTTTTTTTTGTAATAATTTGAAATTATACAAAGATCGTTTTGCTTTGAATCACTAAACAAAACTAAACAAAAACTAAAGTTAAAACAAAAAATCTTATTGACAAAATAGTATCGTCGTACTTTCGAAAATAAAGTAAAAACTTTTAAAGAATGTTTAAATAAGTAAAAATTCTACAAAAATAATAAAATATCCGTGGCCACTACTCAATCGATTAGGAAAAGTCGCACTGAGATATTCACTGACGATGCGAGAATTATGTGCAGGACAACCATCGTGTTGAAATCATATGGAATCGAAAGGTATTGGTAAATTACAAAGGGCTGGGACAATTTCATTTTGCAGAAGTTCCAAGTATTTCCGCCCAGTCAACATACCGTCTATAAAAAATGGACCAATGACATGATTCCCTATTATGCCTCCCCAAACATTTACTTTTCGAAGACGCTGGGTACGAGCGACATAAATCTGACGAGGATTTCCTCGAGATCAATACCTAGCATTGATTGAACTGTGACGGCCATGCAATGAAAACGTACATTCATCGGTGAACAAAACGTTCTCTAAAAAATATTCATCTTGATGTGACATTTCCATTGCAGTTTGACAAAATTCTAAACGTCTATATTGATCCCCAGGGAATTGTTCGTTGGATTTATGAAGTTTATAGGGACGGTATCGATGTCTTTACAAAATTTCACCTACTCTAAATCTTGGAATTCCACATTGTTCTCCGAGACGAGGTGTTGATTGGGTAGGATTTTGCTCAATACTTGCACAAATCAAAGTGTCCCTTAGTTCCAAATCTGGATTTACCTCTTCGTCTGAGAACTCCTCTTGGATCGAACACGGATCCATAAGTAAAAAAATTACGTATAATAGACTGAATTGTTGATCGTGCTGGAGCCGGCCTATTTGGAAACATATTTACAAATTGTTGTCTAATCATGTTGTCTGATAATCCATTCACATGCCAGACAACAATTTGCACTTTTTCCTCGACCGTTAAAATCCTTTTCACGAATTGTTTTTTCAATAAAAAGTTTCTATTTACCGTAAAAAACACTTCTCGATGTGTTATTATTTGATAACTTGAAGGCTTGATGATTTGGTTAGCTATAAAGCAGGTAGCTGTTCGCGCGCATCCATTCCAATGTCGTCAATTGTTTTGAAAATCATTACCTGTACAGAGGAATTGATATTAACACTGAGAATTTAGTGATGGATTTGACATTAAACAGTCTTCAATGGATTATTTTCCATTCACAACTGCAGACTGTAAAACTGGAATTGAATTTGAAATATTTTGTATTTCTATTTTATAACATTGAAATATGAATAAATTGTAAATAATGAGTTTTTCGAAAACTTGTTACCTAATATGTATCATATTTTCTATTATTTTTGATTGAGTAAAACAAAAATTTTACCCTTGGTGTGAATTGAACCCCAGTCTTCTTATCGATAGACAACGTCTCTAACTATTACACCAATTCTAGATACAATAATTCTTTTCGGACTGATTATACCTATTTAGTTTAGTCAAATATTTCAGTTGAGTTATTTTTATTATTAAATAAACTCAAAGATTTATAATTTAAAATCGCTACTTATTAATGTTTTTTATTAAAATATATCTTAATATATTTAATCATTTATTCTAACATCAGAAATTATTAAAATAAAATATTTTCGAGGTCATCCGTATAATTATGACTGAAGTCAAATAGACACGTCTAATAACTAGCCTTATCTCGTACTATCTCACAACTTAATCTGTCTTCTATCCTTTCCGCTATTTTGCCGGGTGGTAAGACACTCATCACTGTATATTTATAATCAGTGTGACTTTATTTTTTTTTTTCGTTATTCGTTGTAGTTTATTTTTGAATTTGGCTACAAGCAAGATGCAGTCGGTGATATTAACATCTTCTTCGGGGTATGTTTTTGCCCATATTGACTCTCTAGAACATGACACTATTTCGGTATCGTTGAATAATTATAATAATTATGGGGTAAATCTGATTTCTGATGATTCAATTTTCCTTATTTACGATTTTCACGTGTATAATTTGCCAGCTGGTAGTTTAAACCATGCATTCATATTAAACATGTTCTATTTTTAGTCCGAATCCATTTTCTGCAATGATGGTTTTATTAAGATTTGTAGATCTTTATTAGGCAGGTATAGGCAGGTATGGGCAGGTAGAATGTTTATCGGCATTCTGGTTTAGATCTGTAATGTTCAGCATTATCAGACAAAGATACCTCGTGTAGATTGTGGCTCTTCGCCACGCATTACGGTTTTGACTAGAGAGAGGCTAAGGCTCAATTTTAAAGAGCTATATTCGCTTCATCATTTATAAATAAGATTAATGGATTTTTTTTTGTTTCAGGACAAAAATATGCAATGTTGGAGCTGAAAGCTGCTCTGTGTGGAATACTTTGCAATTTCAAATTGGAAGCAGTTACGAAACCTTCAGATATTATCCATAAAGCTGATATAGTGCTTAGACCGTCTAATGAAATAAAAGTTAAATTTATACCAAGAACGCAGAAGAAATAGTTCTGTTGTGCGGATAATTGTTCATCACTTCTGAATACTTATCACTTGCCATTTCATATTCATATCAACTATTCTGATTTATTATAACATATCATCACTTATAATCACTAATCATCTAATTTTGTATTCCTAACCCTCGTGTAAACGTTGGTTATGCAGATCCTCGAAGTTAATTGTTGTTTAGTTGGATGGTATAGTAGACATTTATTTTATTGTTAATTTTATATTATATTAAAAAGCAATAAAAAATAAACCAATTTTTTAATTGTTTTTTTCTTATTTTAGACCTGTCAGAATTAAGTATCGGTTCTATTTCATATAACATGACGACAGCTGCTTTGTGTTATTCCTGTTATGACTTTATCTGATTACTTAAAAAGGGGCAGCTATGAACTATAATTTCGTATGGGGGAAAGTATGTTGTTTTATGGATTTAGACGTCACAATTATTAAAGGCTGCCGTATTTGCATATGCTGGGTTTAATAAAACTACAAATACTTTCAATAAACTTAGAAAGGAAGCTGGTAAAGAGAGTTCTAAGGGAATTTTAAACCGAAATACTGAAGTAAGTGCCATCGCCAGGAACCTACCAGTGTTAATCGAATTATTGCATTTAATGCCAGCGATTTAAAGACGTTCTTTCATGATTTGACGTCAACAAACGACAAATAAAAATTTCGAGCTTATAGAATATTTAATGTGGACAAAACAGGCATAAATACAGTTCACAAACCTAGCAAAATACTTTCTCCTAAGAGTTGGGACAACCTCATCAGTTGGGAACGTGGAAAGAGCATAACTGTTTTGCTGCTGTATCACTGCAACAGGGCAGTATATTTTATGACTAAGTATATATCCAGTTTGAGAATGCATCCATCGCTAGAGCAAGGAGGGCAGAACGGTTCTATTTATAAATGTACCAAGTCTGGGTCGATGTCTGTTGCATATGAATAGTCCATTTTACAGAACATACAAAACCATCAATAGAGGACCCATTCTTATTGATCATAGACAATCACAGTGTCTTTCTTTAAGAATTTACGATTTTTGTCGCAAAAATGGCATCATCATGGTGACAATACCACCCTATATGTCGCACAGGACCCAACCACTTGATTTCACAGTATACAGTCCATTGAAAGCAGCTTTATATAATGAATATGATACATATCGTCGGTTAAGAGTGTTAACCTGTTAACTCCAGAATGGTAAAGCTTTCAGGAGACAAAAAAACCTGTTAATTTATCCAAAACTAATGTCGAAATTTTTTTGTCACAACTATTTATTAACTATAGTATATGAGTTATTTAACTACTTTTCTTCAAATGATGTTCGTACATTTAGTTTACGGAACTAAAAAATGGAGTTGGCAGATTTTCGAAAATATATGTTGAACACCATCTGGAGTTGGCCGTAATTTTACATGAAAGATTAAGAAACGGTTTTATTTTTATTTATGTATTTACGCTAGAATATAACATAGCTTTAATACAACAATCAGTATCGTTACAAAATTTATACTAGTTGACACTACAAAAAAGCAAAACTTGTAAAATTTAAACTAAAAATTGTAATAGTTACAACATCTACCGTTATTCGTGAGGAATATTGTCATAATATTCATGGTAGTCTACCGGTAAAGTACATTTTAGTTCTTGTAAATCTGTATACTTTTTAGTTTTTATTTTTAGACGGTTTACATGCAGACTATCAAGTTCACGCCAAGAACAAGTCTCCATAGGCTTTGGTATACGCTGTGGTAGAATCTCCCATTCGTCATTAAAGCGCAGTTTAAAAAAAATTAGTCCATTTGCAGTGTACTTCAGACTGCGGATATCGGTTACCTAAAATAGAAAATATTAAATAACATGTAAAGTAAATAGTGGCGAGGATATAACTTACTTTAGGGTCTCCCTTCCTCTTGCCAGGTCTAATACTTTTAACTAATTCAACCTTTTTAAAAGATTTGAAGAACAAATGATCCAAATACTCGACTGTGTATGTTCCAGGTTTCTTCCTCGCAATTTTGGAAAAGTGTGCATAATCTGCAGGTACATTAATTATCTTATTCTTTACGCAACGCTCAATGGTAGAATGCATTGCATCTACCTCCATTTGCGTGTGCCCAACCTCTAGGTATTTCTGTATAATACTTATGTTATATATTTTTGCCAAATTCACAGCTGCGTTGGAACTCTGAGATAGCGCGT
>NW_027313997.1:0-18380 GCF_040954645.1 Diabrotica undecimpunctata
TTTCTTTTTAGATATTTTTTTATCTTATAATCGATTTTAGTTTCTACTTACTGATCCCACCAATATGGTTTTATTTGCTTTTTATGATTCATATTGGCCGATTGCTTCATATGTTGCACCATGTGTACAATATTTTACATGGTTTTTATTGTTTTTCTTTTGCATTAAAGTATTTTTTTATCTTATTTTTCGTTCAATATATTTCTATATAACCGTTTCTGTACTAAACTGTTTTAAACCTTAACCACTTATTCTTGTGCTATGTCTTCCCTAACGCACGTAAGTCAGTAATAAAAAATGAAATGTTTTTTTGCAATAAAACTTTCATTTGTGACCTAAAAATAGATATACTACAATGTTTCATATTTTTCTGGTAATATGTATCAAAATTATAATCAGAAAGAAGGAAGATTTTGAGATGTGATTTTACAGAATAACATTGAAAATATCTTAAGTAGATAGTTATAAATAAAAAGGATTTAAAAGACTTCTAAAGGGGAAAAAACTGAACA
Organism: Diabrotica undecimpunctata; assembly: GCF_040954645.1. Lineage (NCBI taxonomy): Eukaryota > Metazoa > Arthropoda > Insecta > Coleoptera > Chrysomelidae > Diabrotica > Diabrotica undecimpunctata. Next base: position 513 of record NW_027313997.1, read on the forward strand.
GTAAAATTGGGAATAGGAAATCTACGTTACTTTAGCTATACATACTAATGTATAGCTTAGTTTGCTTAATAAAAAATTTTTGTAACGCCATCCGTTTTCAAGATACAGGGCGTTGAAAAAAAAATTTAAGCATTTTTTTACGATTTTGCCGAAACTACTGGCAACATTGTAATGAAATTTTATACGAATATGTTTTGGAAGCTGATACATTCCATGAATTTGTTTTTATATCTGATTCTCATAGAGGGCGCTAGTTACACGGATCGTACTAAGTATTATCAATATAACTTTTTTAAGAGTATAATTAATGATCAAAATTTCAAGTAAACTTAATCATCATTCAATTTTACGCGAAAAAGGTACTCTTGGTAAAACTCGATACTGTGTACCGTTTTCGGAATATTTTGATTTAAAAATTATGAAAGTAATAATTGATGCTGGTAGTAATGATAAAGTTCTAATAAGTATACCTCTATTTTCTCCAAGTGTGCCATGGAAATCTGACATTTATTGATTGTTATGACGATAAATCAACAATAACTAGAGTTTTAAAAACCTTGTTATTTGTAAAATCAAATCAAAAATGTACTCAAATGTTAAATACACTGACATGTTATTAACCTTAGGCGAATATTTAGGATGTTCTAGTGCAGCTGTGACACGTTATGCAGAAAAGTTTCCTAGAAGAAAAAATACCAAGTAAAAGAACATTTAGAGCCGTTGAACGACGTTGTCGAGAAACTGGGAATGTGAGACCAAATAAAATAAATTCTGGTAGACCAAGAACAACAAGAACAATTAATAAAGAAAATAATATTTTAAATTTACTTGATCAAGGTCCAACAGTTAGCGTAAGGAATATAGCAAGACAAACAAATACTTCTTCTTCAAGTACTTGGCGGATACTGAAAGAACAGCAATTACATCCTTATCATTACAGACAAGTCCAAGAGCTCTTGCCAGATGATCTACCGGTTACCGGGATTTTTGTGAAACATTGCAACAAAGGACAGCCCACAATCCAAATTTTTTAAAATGCATTCTTTTTACGGACGAGGCTACCTTTACGCGACAAGGTATGTTTTAACTCCCATAATGCACACTACTGGTGTGATGAGAATCCACGAGTCAAAAGGGTATCACATTACCAACACTCATCATAAGTTAATGTTTGGGCAGCAACTTTAGGTAACAAATTAATAGGTTATCATATTCTACCTGGAAATTTAAATGATGATATGTATCTTGATTTTTTAAACAATTCCTTATTCGAGATATTAGAAGATTTAACGCTAAACGAGCGAAGATCTTTATTTTTTATGCACGATGGAGCTCCACCACACTTTGATAGAAGGTGTCGTAATTGGTTGAGTAATCATTTTCCGAATCGATGGATTGGTAGAGGTGCAGAAGCTCCGATTTATTGGCCTCCTCGATCATGCGATTTTAACCCTTTGGACTACGCAGTTTGGTCGTATATTAAGGAACAAGTCTATGCTACAGAGGTAAATTCACGCCAAGAATTGGAAGAAAGAATTCAACGTCAATTAATGACATCATAGCTGATCCCCTACCGTTTAGAAGGTTAATGAAATCTTTAAAAAAAAGAATAGACTTGTGTATTCGCGAAAACGGAGGGCATTTTGAACACTTACTGTAATTAAATTTTATTTTATGTTCTTAGTCATTAATTTAATTTTCTTCTTGTGAATTTTGTTTAATTACTAACTATTTTATACCAGCATCAATTATTACTTCATAATTTTCAAATCAAAATATTCAGAAAACGGTACACAGTATCGAGTTTTACCAAGAGTATCTTTTTTGTGTAAAATTGAATTATGTTTAAGTTTACTTAAAATTTTGATTAATAATTATACTCTTAAAAAAGTTATATTGACTAATACTTAGTACGATCCGTGTAACTAGCGCCCTCTATGAGAATCAGATATAAAAACAAATTCATGGGATGTATCAGCTTCCAAAACATATTCGTATAAAATTTCATTACAATTTTGCCAGTAGTTTCGGCAAAATCGTAAAAAATGCGTAAATTTTTTTTTCTTTAACACCCTGTATTTTGAAAACGGATGGCGTTACAAACATTTTTTACAAAGCAAACCCCAATTATTTTTCAGTTTTTTACCTACCCTAGAGACGGGGTTACCTTTTTTTGAAACACACCCTGTACAAAAGGTGGATTACCTATTTGAGTCTTACTTTGTCAAACGCTTTCTTTAAATTAATCAGACGTAGAAATACTGATCTATTATACTCTAGTGATTTTTCAGTAATTTGCTTTATAAGAAATATTGTATCTGTATAACGATTTTCCACTACAAAAACCCTATTGTTTATCTGCTAAACTTATCCTTTGATTTATTAGTACTAGAAAATTTTAGTTGTAGCTTTAGGGTACTATTTAACAACTTTGGAAGTCTGTAGATTTCTGGCTGTTTTTTATTCCTTTTTTTAATAGTAGAATGAATTCGCTCGTTCTCCATTCTTCTAGTATTTTATTGTGTTTTATAATTTTATTAATTAATATGGTTAATTTTTCTGTCATTGTTGCTTTACAATATTTAAGTCATTTTGTTGCAGCAGTTTTGTTGGGTAGATTGAGTAGCTCGACAGAACTGTTGCCAGTCCCAAGCCCAGATAAAAAAGGAGAGGGTCTACAGCCAGGTTAACACCCTACTGATAGATTTTAAAAACCATACAGCTTAAAGAATTATGTCTCTTTTTTATATATTTTAGGAAAACTTCTGAGAAAGATACATCTCACGACTCCACAATACATATAATTATGATTATTTATAACGTTTTAATAAAAATGTACCTTAAGAAGTAGATGATAATGTTAACGTAGCTGTAATAAATAAGAATCATTAAAAAACAAATTTTTTGAAATTTTTTAAAAATTTATATTTTAGAAAAAAGCCTAGACTATTCAGGGACGTCGCAACCGTTTTGTCTTTCGCTAATTTGACACAGGTGGCAGTGCTGGGTTGTGCGATAACTTTCATACTTTTATGCCGAAGCCGCACTCTTCTTTCTCCCAAAGTGAATGAAAATAAATTTGAAAGAAGCACAACTTTTTATTTGTTATGAAAGTTAAGAATTCAATTTGCATAATGCCTCTATGTGAGGTATTCGCTGCTCCGTGCTGGAAATAACATAATGCAGTAAGTTTACTTTTTTTTATCACATGGGATTAACCAAGTAACTATCTTCCAAATAAAGCATTTTTTAAATATTTAATAGGCAAAAATATTTTTTAATATATTAAAAAGTTAATAATTTAATTAATATACAGTGTGTCCATTTTAAAACTTACAATGGGCGATATCTCACGAACAAAAGCTGATATTGTAAAATACTTGAAACCGTTTCTAGAATAGTAAGGGGGAACTAAAATGACATAAAAGAGAACTCACCGCCATCAACCCCCTAGGTCCCACTCACCAAAACCAAAAAAGTTTGAATTGCAAACCCCTACTTGTAATACATCATTGAAAAGACTATAAAAATTACTATCTAATGGTATAAATAATAATTATACAGCGTGAAGCAATAATTTTGAAACTTTGGCTTAAATGGAAAATTTAATGAGGTTTTTGTTGAACTACAAATTTGTCAAAAATGTCAATTAAATAAATGTTCAAAGTGGGTTCCGTTGTTTTGTAAACAATAACACATCCTATTTTCAAATTGTGCACGAACTTTGGCAAATGTTGTTCTAGTAATAGCGCGGCATGCTTGCGTAATTCTTTGTCGCAACTACCCAAGTGACGCAGGTCGAGTTTTATAAAAAACTGACTTGAAGTAACCCCATAGAAAAAAGTCAAGTGGCGGTAAGTCTGGTGACCTCGGTGGCCACTTAATAGGATCTCTCCTTCCAATCCATTTGTTCGGATAATTAGTATCCAACCAGTGCCTAACTGGAGCTGCATAGTGAGGAGGTGCTCCATCTTGTTGAAAGTGCAGCAAATCTTCCTCTAAAGCCAGGTTGCCTTGATCGTCCCTTTGGCTCTCTAGTTCATGCAAAATTAAAGGTTTGATGGTGTTTTCCAGCATATCGAGATAAATGTCGCCACTTAAATTGCCTGGTATGAACGAGGAGACAATTATAGCATCGCCTAATGTTCCTGGTCAAACATTCAGTTTTTTAGGATATTGAGTGTGATCTTCTCTGAATCTTAGACCAACTTATTGGCACCATTTCTAGTACAAAACAATGAGTTTAATTTGTTTGTCAAATGTAGGTGCCTACTTATCTATAATTTCTACTTATCGAAGGTGTGCATTCGTCATTATTAAAAAAAAAACAGAGAAAAGGAGTAATTAATGTTGCCAGGCTTGTAAAAAGTGCTTCGAGCCGTTTCTTACAAATATATAAGATGTAAACGTTTTTGAAGGGGTAGCAAATTAAGTATCTTTTCTATTTACATATATTTACACTTTTATTCATAACGTAACCAATTGGGATAAAAAGGTAATAAAGAGATTGTGAACATAACTATATTTCCTGGAAACATAGTGTGAGTTACTTTTCTCTAAAAAGTTGTATTTTATTTTTTAACAAGTTTAAGCCTATACTACATTTTGCTTAATGCAGATTGGTATAGTAATTTACGATCCTTTGAAATAGAGCCCCAAAAATTTTTATCCATTTACACTGTGTTCCAAGTTATACGGACCTGTCATAAATACTATTTACTGAAAATAGATTCTGAATTCACTATATTTTAATATTTTTATTAATTTATTTTTTTTGTCTTTATTTATTATCAAAGGTTCTATACTTATAACACTTATAAGTTTATTTAAAGTCTTTATTTGTACAATATAACTAATTTATTTCACACTAATAATTATATAATTTATGTACATTTATTACAATGCGCGCGTTACATTTTAAAAACTCGACGCGATGTTATTTTCAGACTAACTGTCCTCAACAAAATTCCCTCTTTAAATATAAAATGCCGTTAATCGAGAATTCCGGCGATTCCCTTCGAATAGACGAGAAGGTCACTCGGACTGGTCTTTCAGCTGAGCGGCGAACTTACTAGAATTCGGTCGGCGACCCTTGCTGAATGATCTCGAACGCCATCGAACTGGTTTTAGCGTAGAGGTCCCTTGGATATTGCCTACTAGAAAAATACTTATTAGAAAAACATGTTTACAGTTTTGAGTCATATTATGCGTCATTATTTATCGTAACAATATCAATAATTTGCCATATAAAGGGATAATGAAGTACAAAAAAATATAAATTCCTTTAAATAATACTCCACAGAAGTATTGAAATAACACACATACGGCAAATTATACTATAAGGTTATACGCGCTATCTCAGAGTACATAGTATGCAAATAATTTTTTTTGGCTGTGAATGATCAAGCAATCCAAAGCCATTAAAACAAAAAAAAATATTTTAAAAGATAAAAAATAAGACCAAACTGGGAATATAGAACAATAATAAGAAAAACAGGAATATATGTACCAGAAACTACCAGTGTTACTTATAAAGAAAAAGAAATGTTAAAGCTCTTAAAAAGAAAAAATATTAGAATGATTTATGGGACCTAAGAGAATCAACCAAAGCGAAATAAGATCACTAATGAATTTTGAAATAGATAACGTATTGAAAGGAGAAAGCATAGAAGAACAGGTGCCACGAATATTAACAGAGTGGACACCAGAACGAGACAGACCAAAACAGAGACCCAAGATACGTTGGCAGTACCAAGTTATAATATATTTAAGGACACTGGAAATAAAGATCTAGCTAAGTTCTTGCTTGGAGGCAAGTGGTTAACAGGATAGATTGTCAGAACTTTATTCAGATGTACTAGACGAAAAAACCACAGCAGACAAATCTAAAAACTTCATCAGAACAACTAGAATTTCTTCAGAAATATTTAGCTTGTTATTAAAAAAATACGAGAAGAACAAATGATTTTTCATTTTCCAGTATATATACCTACTACTCTCCAAAATTAACGCACCACCTAAAATAGACCATGATTTTAAAACTATATTTCTTCTGAAACCTTAATTGGATTTTCATGATTTAGTTTTCACTTTGCAGGTATATTTCTAATTAATGACCATATTAATGTTTTTTAAGAAATGTCAACGTTTTACCTATATACAGGGTGTAAAAATAAAGTTGTGTTTTTTCATCTAATTTTGCAACACCCTGTGGAATGTATTAGAAAAAAACGCTACATATTATTAATATTTTGAGATCGCTTCATTCTTTCTTTACATTTTCGTATAAAAATCATAACGATATCTCTATTATCAAAAAAGAAAAGTATGTTCAAAGCATTACGTGATTTTTTACTCTCCAAATTAACGCATCACCTCAACTCTATTTTTAAGCTATTTTTGTTGTGTATCCTTAATTGGATTTCGATAATTTTTTTTTCGGATAGCAGACCTATTTCTAACACCCTGTGGAATTTTTTTAAAGCAAACGCTACATCTTATTAATATTTCGAAAAAGCTTAATTTTTTTTTCAACATTTTCTTAAATAAATCATAGATATCTTTATTATCAATAAAAAGTACGTTCAAAGCATAACGTGATTTTATTGAATTGTAATACTCATTAATGGAAGCAGTTAGTGGCTATGAAAAATCAAACAATTTGATAGGACAGTTTTAGACTGTCAATATTGTTTACATTTTAAAAAATTGTTTTGCTATTTTGCTTATCTTAGTTAGTTGACATGGACAGTGTTTCAAGAAATCTGAGCCGAGATAAATTTGTTCAAGCAATTACTTTAGCTGATGTAGGGTTAAGTTATTGTGAAGAGGCTTGAGGTTGGAGTATCTCATACTACAATATCACGAGTCATTCAACGTTTTCGAGAAACAAACGACCATACGAGACGGCGTGGACCAGGAAGAGGAAGATTTACAACACCACGACAAGATCAGTTTATCAGGCTTCGTGCTATAAGAGAACATTTTCTCACAATGAGACATTTACAAATACAAGTGGCAAATGTTCATAATATTCAAATTAGTAGAAACACTATACAAAGGCGTCTTGCTGAACAAGATGTGCATATAAGGATACTAGTTAGAGCCCCAGCTTTCAAGGTAAATCATTGTAGAAGTAGATTACAATTTGCCAGAGAGCTCCTTAACTGAGAGCACGTGTTGTTCACTGATGAAGTGATGAATCACGGTATTACTTATATAACTCGGATAGACGTGTGAGAGTTATTCGACGGCCAAGAGAACGCCATGCAAAGTGTAATATACGACCTATTACTTTATTCAATGAAGGATCTGTAATGGTTTGGGGAGGAATATCTCTAACAGCGCGAACGGACCTTGTCGCTTTAAAAAGAGGTTCCATAACAAGTGAAAGGTATATTACAGATATTTTGTCTAACCATGTAGTTCCATTTGCTTCTTATATAGGAAATGATTTTCTTTAAATGCATGATAATGCTCGACCACATGTTGCACGTGTGATCCGTGAATATTTGGAAGAGGTTGGAATACAAACCATAAACTGGCCACCCTGCAGCTTTGAGCTCAATCCCATAGAGAATTTGTGGGATATTATTAATCGTCAACTCAGGAGCCGACAACCACCACCTGTATCTCCTGATGACATAGAAGTTATGGTACGAGAAGTTTGGGATGCAATTGATCAAGACCAAATACGCCGCTTGATTTTAAGTATGTCTCGTCGCTTTGAAGAAGTAATTAGATATAGAGGTGGGAATACTCGCTATTTAGTGTTTTTGGGGGATGGGGAATTGTAAGATTATTTAGGTTACAGTTTCTTAGGTTTTATTTGTATTACATGTCAATAAAGTTTATGTAAGTAATGTTTTCCTTTGCTTTAAATGTTACCAAAAGCTTGTTACATTTAAAGTTCTGTATAATCTTTGATAATATAAATATCGAGATAAGTTTTCTACGAAAATCTTGAGAAAGAATGAATATATCTTAAAATATTAATAGAATGTTGCGTTTATTTTTAATAAATTTCACAGGATGTTGTAAAAAACGATGAAAAAACAAAACTTTATTTTTATACCACGTATACTGGTAAAACGTTGATATTTTTTAGAAAACATTAATACTTTGATTTACTAGAAATAGACCTATAATATGAAAGAAACATCATTAAAATCCAATCATTAGTTTAGAAGAAAAATAGCTTCAAACTTATGCTACACTTAAGGTGGTGCGTTAATTTTGGGCAGTAGTGTATATGGGGTCAAACGAATTCAATCTACAATGTACAGTCAATATACCTGAGTAATTTGCTAAAACTTAGCTTCTCTTAAATTGTCTCTTAAATCTGAATTTCTTCTTCTTCTTTAAGTGCCGTCTCGACTAGAGGTTGGCGATGACTTTTGCAAATTCGTCTCTATCCTGTGCTTTTTTTAGTGTTTGGAGGTCTATGCATGAAGATCACAATCCTTAATGCTACGTAGCCAGGTCATTTGTTGTTTGCCAGGACCACGCTTTCCTTCTATTTTTTCTTTCACTATAAGGTGAAGCAAGGTATATCTGAATTTATATCTAAGAGAAGATGTTTTCCATTTGTAATAAGTTCTACAACCTGAATTTATTGCATTAAAACGTAGAACGTGGATGTTTTTATTATTATACTAATTTTCTTGGGAATTGTCTAGCGATATTACGACTGAATAAATTTAGTATCTAAATATAAATAGTATCAGAAGTTTTATTAAACATAATATACAATGACAGTATTCAAAAGTTCTTCAAATATACAAAGCGAAAAGGAGAGTTCGAAAACAAAAGTAATAACACCATAATCATTATTCAAATCGGCGTATTCGGGATCCTCATATGACATTTTCTAGAAAATAGGAATTATAATGTGCCATTCGAGGAGTCATAGGGTAGCTCTGAGCAAATATTAAACATGTCCAGTATCTAGTCGCCTCTGGCTGTGTAGTGTTATTCACGTTACGACACTATTCGCTTTACGCCGCCATTTGGACAACGATTTTGGTGTTAGTTGTAAATTGCCAAAAGCATATTAAAAATATCCTGTTTTGTGTCTAAATAATAACAATTTTGACTTATGCGATTATTTACTCACAGTAAAAGAATAAAACTTTTTTTTTTGAAAATATGTATCTTGACAGCTAATGGTCATTGACACAGGTACAATTTACATTCATGTTTACATGGTTAATACCTTACATTGGATAGAAATTAGTACCAATACATTTTTTATAATACATTTTGTTTTTTATAATACATGTCTTTTAGATTGTTACCAAGATTGTATTTTCTTCTGACCGCTCGGCAGTGTTGACAGTCAAGAAGTACATGTGTTACTGAAGTCGTGGTGTTGCAGTACTGGCACAAAATCTGATTACTGGAATTCGTTAGGTGTCCATGTGTGAGGTGTGTGTGCTCTATTCTCAATCGTCGAATGATAGATTTGTCCTTTCTTTTCATTGGTGGGAGCTGATGGTAGAAAATGTTTGGTTGTAAAACGCTTAACTTGGTATTGCTTCATTCCCAATGATTATTGCAAAAGTTCATTATTTTACGTTTGAGTATACTTTTTAGATCTGATGTTGTTTGAATGTCTGTCGTTACGTTAAAAGAACATGCTTGATCGGCTTTTTCGTTACCTGGAATACCAATATGTGATGGGACCCACAATATTTTTACTGTAATTCCATTAGTTAGAAGGCGATTACATATACTCTGGATTTCTTGAACTATTGGGTGGATAGAATGTACGTTTCTTATGGACTGCATGGAGGACAGAGAGTCCGTACAGATTGCTATAGTTTTATCATCGTTGAGTGGAGTTTTCACCACTTGTAGTATTCCATATGGAACCATGGCATGGAAACGTGGACTTTGAAAAAAACATCTATCAACAAATTTGAAGCATTTGAAATGTGGTCATTAAGAAGAATGATGCGCATACCTTGGGTGGATAGAGTTCGAAACGATGACGTCCTTAAGAGAGCCGGCGTGGAAAGAGAACTCTTTAAATTAATTAAAAAAAGCAAGATTGGTTACCTTGGGCACATATTGAGAGGAGCAAAATATGAAATACCACAGTTAATTCTACAAGGGAAGATTGAAGGTAGGAGAGGAGCCGGCCGCAAACAATTATCCTGGTTAAGGAATATTAAAGAATGGACAGGAATACACAATACAGGCGAGCTGTGTCACGCCGCCAAGAACATAATTCTAGTAATGAGATAGTCGCCTACGCACTTTGGTGTATGGCATGTTAAGAAGAAGAAGAAGTATTCCATATAGTTCAGCAGTATAAATACTGCAATTGCTGGAGAGTCAAAACAAGCTGACGATGGTTGTAGTTGTTGTAACAGCACAGCCAACACCTTCTTCAGTCTTAGATGCGTCTAAGTAAAGGATCTTATCGAAGTTGCATTGATTTAGTATTTCATAGAATCTTTGTTTGATAACGGAAGGTGATATTTTATTCTTATTATATTTGGATAATTAGATATTGAAATTTGGAAGTTTACATATCCATGGGGGAGTTTGAGGTACCGTGAAAGGGCTGGTCGACAACAAATTGATATCTAAACAAGGAATTACCATCTGTATAGTGGACGGTACCATTTTACTTCTACTTTTGTATTACTTATATAAAAACTCAAAACCACATATTTTTCACTGAGACAGAGAAGCAGGCAGGAAAAGGCAGTGTGGAAATATCATCGGCTATCTTTAACTATTTGAAAGAATCTAATTTTTAGGGCTGTTTTATACTAAGGTTGTTTAGCGATGGTTGTGTTTCTTAAAATTAAAATATTGTTCTGAAAACACCGATTTATATTTTGTAAACAGACAAAACAACAATCCAAAGGATTTTATTGTATTTCGCTGTACGTGGACATAAATTTTTAACTGCCGACCGCGTTTTCGGAAGAGCAAAAAAGCAGTTGCGAAAAATCTACAGTGGTATAGGTAAAGTAAGAGCACTAGGAGAAGATTGCCCACTTCTGTATGCTAAGAAGCTAAGTAAATGCTATAAGGATATCCAATCAATTACTGAAGAGAGCTGAAATATGCTACCGGGCACAAGCAGAAATTGAACACCTCCGAAAAAAGGGAGGAACAAAGTCTTACAAAAATATTGTGTTGGTAAGAATAGAACAATATTTGAAAACCAGAATTTACGATCAGTGTATCCTCCCTATACTCACGTATGGTTTACAGACGTGGACACTCACCAAGTCTAATATGGATAAAATAGTAAAAGCACAAAGAGCGATGGAAAGATCAATGCTTGGGGTGAGACTTATAGACAAAAAACAAACAATTGGATTAGAAGCAAAACCAAAGTAAAAGACGCAGGAGAACATGCTGCCAAATTAAAATGGAGCTTCGTAGGACACAATGCCCGACTGAAGGATAAGAGATGGAACCACGAAATATAACAATGGAGACCATGGTTAAAGAGAAACAGAGGAAGACCATAAATGAGATCGGCGGATGATATTAAGAAGATCGGAAGACACAACTGGAAGCAAGTGGCGTAAAATACAAGACACTAGATTTATTTGGGGGAGGCCTATGTCCAAAGTTGGATTACTTAAGGTTGAAGAAGAAGAAGAAGAAGAAGAAGAAGGAGAGGTTTGAAAAACTACAAGTATGAAGGTAAAGGGTATCTTTTATCTTTGAGAAAGGAAGGGGAAAAATCTCAGACAAGTGAGACAGGAAGAACTCTAACTTTATCATAGTGTTAACCAAAGAAAAGACAAAGATATTTACAAGCTTTTAAAAAAAATGGTTTTCTGAGTCACGCCTTGGTTGGTACAAGAGTTTGATTTTTGATGAACCCACTATAGTAGCTGCTGGTGAAGAGCAGAAAGAAATGTGTGACTGTCTCGACGATGAGCGCTGTGACTTCCAAATTTAAAAAACTGTTTTTTTGTTGCGTTAACCACCTGCTATGACAATGTTTGTCACTCATTGTTCATTGAAAATCATTGTTCCGTTATTTTATTGCTTTTTTACTTTATTGAACTTATTGAAACCCGAATGTTTCCGATCGAGTTTAACACTGTTTAAAATTACGCTGCCAGGTGTATGATAATTATCGTTTTATACGATAATTTTAACTTTTTCCGCAATATACGAAATTACGTTTACCATAATAGTAAAATATATGATAATTTCAGTTGACGCAATGATCATCCTCTTTAAGTTTTTATTTCGGGTATCTCGTGTAACAAATTCAAACGTTGAAATAAAAATAAATATTTCTCGGTCGCTAAACTTCAACATCTTTCCGCAACATAAGCAAAATAATAATTTGTTACATTAAATAAATTTTTCCAAAGCGATAAAGCAGTTATTACAATGTATAAAGATATTTTACTTAAAGTACATGCCCACATTAAATTCATTCCGATACTGTATATTTTATCCAAGTTTACAAGTGTAAATAATGCCCTTTTTACAATCATTACAAAGTAAAATAATACAAAAAGGTATCTTCAAAATTTAAAAAATTTATAATAGTAAGAAGTATTTCAGAAATGGATTAATGAACCAACTGAAGTTTTACTGTACTAAAGTCTGATATCCACTTAACTATGTATAGTTTGGTATTGCTATTACCATTAGCTGTCTATGCAAATACTATTATATGGGCATTGTTATGATATCATTATTTTTGAACGAAATTGGTCAGAGATTATTACATAAAATTTATTTTATATACACAATGGGGTAAGGAATTTAATCTTCGACGGTATAGAAACGGCGGCGATTAAATGAAGTGGTTGATAAAAAAAAGGAAATTTTAGCAGTTACTCCCGAGATATTTCGCACTCGAAAGAGAAATCCAATTTTATATAATTTCATTATTAAGAATATTATATTAATAAGAAAGTATTTCAGAATAGCTCATAATTAACGTAAAATATAATGTTGAACTCCTACTCTTAGCTGTATAGCCCTTTTGAGTTTTAGTCTGCTTGACAATTCTTCCAGTATGCCCTGCTATCTACTTTTCTTCTTTATTTTTTGATGTTCATTGCTTTCAGATCCCGATTCATATATTCCAATTATATTTTCCGAGGTTTGAAGGGTTTTAAGAGCGTTAAATACCAGTTCACTTAATAGATATAACATATCTAGTACTAACTATTCTGCTAAATTGAAAAGTCAGGGCCTAGTCGCAAGGAAGAAATAAAAAGATCTGCCCCTTATCAATCTCAAAGAGGCAATCTCAAAAGCCTAAAGCCGGGATCCCAGGGAACGTGGAGCGCCGCTCTTCGCCGGTCCACGTCGGCGAAGAGAAATAAAAAATAGATAATGGTGAAAAGAAAAGAGAGCACAGTTGGCCCTCACTGTTACCTGTGGACTAATTAAATATTTACTTTTTGATAAAATTACTCGACCTAACCCAAAATGTGGTCAGATTATTACGATGGAGCGTGTCCCCTCGAGTATTAAGGCTTTGATTTAGGTTAGTCTGTTGTACGCCACCAGTCTTGGAGGTAGAAATTTTTGTAAGTTGGGTAATTAATACAATGAGAAAAGTGCCAACACAACTTCGTTAGACCACTCCATTGCAAAATTACCACTATAGTAACCCTAACCGCGTCGGAGTGGTTGGAGGTGTAAGTACCTACTGTGTAAGCTTTCGACCTTTTTTTGAACCGTGTTGATTTACCGGACTGCCCGTGCCAGTCACAAATCGATAGTTCTGTCCTATTCCATGGATCTTTAACAAAAATATATTGAGGGTAAGAACGGTATAACACGTTGTGTTGGTTCCCGTCTTTACTTTCTATTTCTCTTCGTCAACTGTGAAAAAAGTTGAAGAACGCTGCTTTACTTTCCCTTGGATACTGGCTTAATATGACGACAGCATCCCTGCTACATGTCTGAATAATATCGTAAGTTATGGCGGAATTCTTGGGTGTTTGAGAGCAATGTTTCTGCCGTAAGAGTTCTTGAAAGTACACTTCTGATTTCTGGTCTATTAAGCAGGGTCTCCTCTACTCCCAGATGCATGGGTTCGCAACAACTTTTCAAGGGGTTGCGCGTGTGTATGTGTGTATGTGTGTGTGTTTTGTTTGGTTTCACAATTAATATATAATAATAAACATTATGTAGCTATTTATGTTTTTATATTAACATTTGAAAACTTTTTCAATTTGTTTTACTTTAAAAACAATTAAGTTACATTATTTTTATTTTCATTGTAAGGTTCCTTAACTGAAGCATTCTAATACATATTGAATTGTTTACAATACTATTCTAGAGACTGTAATAATTGATTAAGTGGGTCTAATATCTTCTCTTGTTAGTTGTTGAGAGAACTTTTTACGCCAGAGAGTTAGGATGCACTTGAAGCCTATATGGATATTGTTCAGAAATTTTTTTATGCTACAGAGACTGCTAGCACCTCTAGATCTCTACGCAAGGCAATATTATGGCAATATCAAGGGGCATTTTTTTTATTTTCATAACATTATATTTGCTAGCTGATCACCAACGCTGCAAACCGTATCAGTTTTATTATTATTTTGTGTATCAGCAGCTGGTTGCCGATGGGTAGTTATGAGTTTTTGCCTAGAATACAGTAAAGTTTTCTCTATAAAATTAAATAATGAAAATGATAAAGAAAAGATTTTTGTAAAAATATTTAATGTATCGATTCTACTGTTAAACTATCAAGAAAAATACATTATATTAACTTGTAACGATTTTCATCGCCTCGATACCGTCAGCGCTTCGTATTCACGCATCCTTTACGAGAAATTCCTTCTCCATCGATGTGCGCTAGAGGAGATGGAAGGTCTTCGACCGTATAAAAGAGCAGCCGCCGCAAGAGAAAGCAAAGTTCTGTCGGAGTATTGATCTGGCAACAACTCCACTGGCCCAAGGGTATTGACAGAAGGCCAACGGCTTCTGCTATGGTATTTATCTAGTGGCAATTGATATCCGGTCTTGGAGTCTTGATCTAAGACAGACCTATTGTCTCCTGTGTTTAAGTACTGATTGGACCGTCCGTTTCTCTCCGGGCCGAGTGTTGATTGGCCCGTTCCATCTCTGTTTCTTTGACCCGTTTCGTACCGCCTGTGCCCTGTGTGTATTATTCACAGCGTAATTGCCGTTTAGATTTAATATCATTAATTATATTTTATTTTTCGCAGATATTAAACAGTGGGTCATACCGCTGGTGCCTGAGCAAAATAGATATGCCGCTTCATCCAGTAATGACAGACGCAGACCCAGTAGCAAGTGCCACGACTGGTACGTCGTGGATATATTGCCTGTCCAAAGAGAAATTACAGCGTGAGGCCGAAAAGGTCGGCTTAGATTCCAAAGGAACCGCCGAAGATCTAAGATCAAGGCTAAGAGACTTTTTTAACGATCGCGGAGAACTTACAGGTACGATCCCAAAAGTCATATCGTCCAAAGAATCTGAACTCAACGTACTAACCCAAAAAATGTCAATGATCAGAAGAGAATTACAAGACCTAACAATACCGAAACAAATGTCGCAAGCAGAGTTAATAAACCAAGTACGAAAGTGGAACACGCTCTTCGATAAAAAACATTCGGACGCAGTAGACTTTATAGAAAGGATAGACGGATAAAGTCTAGCCTACGAGACCAATAAACAAGATCTTCTAAAAGCATTGCCAGAGTTGCTAGGAGAACATGCGTTGCTATGGTACCGAAACAACAACAAAAATTGCAAGTCATGGACAGATTTCAGCAAACATTTTAAGAAAGCTTTCTATCCCAGAGGATATTTACTACAACTGGAGGAGCAAATCCGAAATAGAAACAAAAGCAAAGGGAGTCAGCGGATAGCTATATCACAGATATTCAAACATTAATTAGACGAAAAGGATCTTTTTCCAAAGATATAGAATATATAGAAATATGCTACCGAAATATATATATATATATATTATATATATACAAGGATTTCCACAGTTTTCACTGTATTCCTTCACTCAACCGTTTTCTTCAATTTTTCCTGTTTAGCCAGTCCCCTTCCTGTAGGTTTCTTTTACTCATTGCTTCGTCCACTTCATCTCTGAAAGATCTTAGGGGTCTGACTCTCTTTCTCTTCCTATCGGGCTCCACTCTATTATTCTATTTATCCACCGATTTTGGTCTGCTCTTCTGACATGTCCGTACCAGGTTAACCTCTTCTGTTCGATGTAGTCTATTATGTCGGAGTTCATTCCCATTCTCCTCTTAATCTCCATGTTATTTATTCTATCTCTTCTTGTTACTCTGCAGCTTCTCCTTAGGAATTTCATCTCTGTTGCTCTTATTTTGTTTTTGGTTTTCTTATTTATTGTCCAATTTCACACCCATTTTCTTTGTTTTCATGCTGATGTTCTTATCCCATAGTACCGGGTTCAATTTTCGTATGCAGTCCCTTGTTTGTCCTAGTCTATTTTTTATATATTCCTCCGTTGTTTCTTTGTTTGATATTATGAAACCTAAATACTTATACTTGTCTGTTCCTTTGATTTGTTTACCTTCGTCTATTTCCAGCTGTTTTATTTCTGTATTCTCCGTTGTTAGGTATTCAGTTTTCTTTAGGTTTATTTCCATCCCATTCTTTGTATATTCCTGCTCCAGTTTTCTCATCATAAAACTGAGGTCATCCTCGTCTTGTGCGATCACTATTGGTCGCCGGCAAAACTTAGCGTATATAGATATTCGTTCCTTACTGGTATACCCATTCCTTCGCACTTTCTTTTCCATGGTTTCAGGGTTTTTTCCAGGAATATTTTGAACAGGGTGGGGGATGTGGAGCAACCCTGTAGTAGTCCCTTTGTCGTCTTAATGGACTGCATATTCTATTGCCCGTTTTGATAGCTACTTCGTTATTCTTGTAGAGTGCTTTTACCGCGTTTATTAATCTTCGTGGAACTTCGATGTCTTCCATTGCTTCCCATAGCTTGGTTCTAGGTATTGAGTCATATGCCTTCTTAAGATCAACAAAGGCCAGATAGACGGATCTATTTTTGGCCATTTTTTTTTCTATTAGTTGTTCGACCGTGTAAATGTAATCTAAGCATGCTTTCCCCGCTGTGAAACCTGCCTGGTCTTCTTCGATTTTATCTTGTATATACATTTCTAATTTTTCCTTTATGGTCTTTCCATACAGTCTGCCTATAGACGATATAATGCTGATTCCCCGATAGTTTTCGCAGTTTTTTCTATTTCCTTTCTTGTATATTGATGTCATATATGCTTGGGTCCATTCTGCCGGTAAGTCTTCTCCATTCAGTGCTCTCTCAAACATTTTATGTATCATACGGAATAACTTTTCCGATCCGTTTTTTATCAATTCATTTGGTATTCCGCCGGGACCTTCTGCTTTTTTGTTCTTTAGAGTTTTGATCGTTCTTTTTACCTCAGCTAGGCTTAATTCGATTTCGTCATGTGTGTAGATTTCTATTCCGTCTATTTCTGATTGTTTGAATTCGGGGCGGTCTTCGGTTAGCAATTTTTTATAGTATTCTTGCCATTCGTTTTCTTTGATTTGACCGATCTTGATTTTCTCTGTCTTATTTCTTTGGAGCGACTTTAAGATGCGCCATGACTCTGAATTTCTCGTTCCTCCTATGTGCTGTTCTATTTCTGTGCTGTTTTTTCCCATCTTTTATTTTTTCATTTGCTACTTTTCTTTTCACTTCTTTATTTTTTTTCTGTATAGTTCCAAGTCCTCATAGTTTTTTGTGTTCAGGTATTTATATGAAGTTCTTTTTTCTCTTTTATGCATGTTAGTGTGTCTTCGGTTAATTTCGTAGTTTGGTGGGTGTATTTTTGGTCCACTTCTCCAAGAGCTTCTAGGCGCTG
>NW_027313998.1:0-18370 GCF_040954645.1 Diabrotica undecimpunctata
CGTGGTCTTTCTACTGATCATCTTAGTGTTGGGGAACCGTCTCTTACCGGCTTTACAACTCTATTTGTTGTCATTGAGCTTATATGATCGTTCTATTCTACTCTTCTATTTCTTACCCAGTTCTTGATGTTATCCACCTTGCATCTACGTCGTATATCTGTACTTCTGGCTCTGTCTCATAGTGTCTTACCATCATTTTTTTCAAGTGTTTTCATCTCTGCTCTTTCTAATATCCTTTTTATTCTCACTGTGTCAAATCGTGTTTCTGCCACGTAAAACATTATTGGTCTGATGACTGATTTGTAAATTCTGCCTTTCATTCTTTCCCGATATTTTTATTTCTCCATATTGTTTCATTCAGGCAACCTACAACTCTGTTTGCTCTATTTACTTGATCTTCCACTTCAGTTTCGAGCTTTCTGTAGCTAGATAATGTGATGCCTAGATATTTAAACTCCATCACTTGTTCTATTAGTCAGTTTCTGCTTACAAGCGAAGCATCAACATCTCCAGAAGATGCCAACCCCTAGTGTTGGCGAAACGTCGAGAACAAATCTCAACAGAAGACAACGGCCCAACAGCCCGAATAAACAGTTTAATAACTTGTTCTATTATCTGACCTTCCAGCTCCAATTTACGTCTTAGTAAATTTGCTGTTATAACCATGCATTTTGTCTTTTTTGGAGAAATTAACATGTTAAATTTTCTGGTGGTTATACCAAATTGGTGCAGCATACGTTGTTATTATCTTTACTTTGAGAGAATAGTATCGGGTCGTCTGCATAGAAATTTTTTTTTTATATTTCATCCATAATCAGGTTGAACACTAGAGGACTTAGGGAATCTTCCTGTCTTATCCCATTGCCACTTTCAATAGGGTCGGTTAGTTCTTCTTCTACTTTTTCTTTTGCGTCGTTTTGGTAGATATTTATGATCGGTTTGATTATTCCTAGAGGAATCTCTATTCCGTACAATAAGTGGATAACGTTCTTTAGTTTAACCTGGACAAATGCCTTCTTAAGGTCCACGAAACATAGATATGCCGGTTTGTTGTATTCTAATGATTTCTATTGCACTTGCCTCATTATAAATATAGCGTTGGTGCATGATCTTCCCAACCTAAAACCTCGTTGTTTTCTGCTAGTGTTATCATTTAATTCAGTTTATTTGTTATCTCTTTGGTTGTTAATTTAAGTGTTGTATTTAATAAATTAATTCCTCTGTAATTTTACGGCTTTGAAGAGAGGTATAGGGATGCTTGATCTCCATTCTTATGGATTTCTGTTTTGTTCTATTATTTTTTAGATTAGTTTAAATAGTTGTTTGGTCAGATCCTCCGTACTTTAGGAGTTCGTTCGGTATTCTGTCCTCTCCTGGTGATTTTCTATTTTTTATTTCCTTAATGCTTTCTTTACCTCTTCCTCCTCAAAATTTATTTCTTCGTTTGTCGTCACCTCTGGTGTTGGTGGATCATTATCCTCACCTTTAGCAAATAGGGATCGAATGTAGTCTACCCATGTTTCCTTTTAAATTTGTTTTGTTTTTATTAGTTCGTTTTTTTTTCTTTGTCCTTCGAGGCTGTACATTGTTTTTTTTTTGAGCAGTTATCGTTTTCACGATTAGTACATACTAACCTTGCCAATCACACTCCACATTTTATCACGCGCTATCTCAGAGTGTGGTAACAGCAGAGCTACTCAATGCACCCCGCAATCACCCCAGGCAGTGTTATTTCTGAAAGTTGAAAGATAAAAAGTGACAAGAAGAATAGACATCTCACAACTAAAGAACGGTTCTAAAAATGAAAATAACTAAGATATTAGACGAAGAGAGCGTGTTCACAAAAAAAAAGAATGTATAACACAAGAGATCATGGACCTTATGAACGTTAGGTAGAATACAAACTAATCACTGAAATGATTAGAAAAAAAGCGAAAAGAAGCCAAAAATGTCAACAATATTCCTAAAAATTAAACTACTTCAGGAAAGATACGACACTTTTTGTCCATAAAAAAGTAAAAGAAATGACAGGTAGACACAGAAAGAGACAAGAAACGATATTAAGAAATAATAATAAAAACGAAATAATTATAGGTATAGAAGAAAATGAAGTCCCATGTCAGGCCATGGAGTTGGGATGTCGGCACTGTAAAAATGACCGTCCAGTCCATGGCATGCTGGACGGGCTATACTGTCTGTAGTCAACACCTCGAGGTACGACCGGAAACACCAAGTGTATAAATACTTATACGCTTATGCAACTCACCTGGCGGATCATAAGAGCCTTCACATTTTACTCTTCTTTAACTTGTCGTAGGTGAAATTTCTTTAATTTTTCCTATTAGCCTCT
The DNA here is from genome assembly GCF_040954645.1 of Diabrotica undecimpunctata. NCBI lineage: Eukaryota > Metazoa > Arthropoda > Insecta > Coleoptera > Chrysomelidae > Diabrotica > Diabrotica undecimpunctata. The sequence goes on from NW_027313998.1 coordinate 2,351, forward strand.
CTTAGCTTACTCTTTTTTTTCCGATCCAGAATGGCTATTAGGTCTTCGAGGGCAGACGGGTAACTATAGTCCTTCTACTATATTCTCGAGGGTAGCGGATAGAGACTCGTCTATAAAGAAAATAGGTAATAGTTCTACTTCAGGGATGCGAGCCTGCCCCCGCGGATATGGAAGGGGTGAAAGTAATTCAAGGGGAGAACGCCTAATCCAGTTGTGTGTTGACGAGGTTTTGGCAATAATGTATAAGGGCTATGTATAAGCACTACCCCAGAAGATTGTACGCTGGGATCTCACTTAATGGACGAGAACGAAATCATATCGATTACATAATGATTAAACATCGCTGAAAAATATCTTAGGTTGGGATCTAAATGAAGAATGCGATAGAAGTACGAAAATAAAACGGCATATTGAGATAGCTAGAAGTGCTTTTAATAAGATGAAAGATATATTATGCAATGGAAAACTCAACATCGAAATTAGAACTAGAGTATTGAGATGCTACGTGTTCTCTGTCCTGTTGTATAGAGTTGAGGCCTGAACAATTACAGATCGACAGAAAAAAACTTATAATTTTGAAATGTGGTGTTATCGAAGAATGTGGAAAATATCTTGGACACAACACATAACAAATGCGGAAACGTTACGAAGAATGAAAAAAGATAAAGAAACACTATAAAGAAAAAAAAATGAGCTACTTTGGTCACAGAAAATTGATGCGGCTGGTCTTACAAGGGCAGGTGGAAGGCAAAAGAGAACCGGAGAGAAGACGCACGTCTTGGCTGAAGAATCAGAGACAATGCAGTGGGAAAACGTCAATAGAACTTTTCAGAACGGCTGCATATAGAGTCAACTGGGTCATGATGATCGCCAATGTCCTTAGGGATGGGGCACGTTAAGAAGAAGAAGAAAAACATCTATTAGCTAATGTAAAGCACGACCCGGAGCCGACTGGCTCTGATCATTAACTCATTTTTCAACACTAAAGCAAAAATTCAAAGCATGTGCTAGATTCCGAAATAGGATATCACTAATAAAATATACACAACAATTTAAAAGCCACTGTAATGAAAGATTGAAAAATATTTTACCAACCATCGGCACTCATACTTTTTAAAAGATTGGTCTATCTTTTAAAAATAATTTGACAGAGATGTTAATTGACTACGAGGCACAGTTTAATGCCGACTCAACCGGACCAAAAAAGTGTTGATATCTGCAGATACTTTCAACCTCGTTGGAGAACGTAGAGAACTCAAAATTGCTGGAATTGGTTGGACTCGGAATTTCTGGACGAAATCGTAATAAGAATTCGAAAATTACGATTCGATTAAATTTTTAAAATACAGAAAACATAGTATGAAGCTCTACGCTACAGTACCGCCTACTGTTCCAATTTTTTTTGTACATGATTAAGTTAGAGTACGTTTGGTATTTTAAGAGATTTACTTAAAATTTTATTTATTTATTTACTTTATCCAAACTGAAGGACAATCTAGATAACTTTTATTAAAAACTTTAAAAACTAGTCTGAAGCTGTCTCGTCATACCCCAAACGAATGCACAGTATCTTTCTCTTTGTCCCACTTAATATTGCAGCTATGAGAGAAAATACCTAAAAACTTATATGAACTAAAGGAAAGTCATCAGTTGCATCATAGTAAGTATAAGCCAAAGCCTTCTTCAGAACAATCTTCAATCCACCCCTGTCTCTGGCAACTATTCTCCATACTCTAACTACAATATATTTTAGACTGTTCTCTAACTTGTCTTGATACCTAAGTTTCGTTATATTCTTTGACTCTTCGGTTAAAAACTTTTCTGACTTTTAAACCTTCCTCCCGCTTGTTTACATACGCTATACATATAAGACTTGCTACCTTAATGGATTGTCCAACGGCAGGTTTCCCAAAACTTAAAGTTGCAACGTCTGTGCCAAACATCTTGCCATTTTCTTCATTCGTCTATTATGTTTAGGATTTTTCGATCGAAATGTGTAAGAAGTGCTTAATCCTTCTGTGTAAGTGATCACTGATCACATTTCTGCTCCGTATGTTCTTCTCATTGCGCCATTTCCTTTCGAAGGTTGGCGATCCAAATGGCAATTGTAGTTTTGGAAACTGCTGCGCGAAAGATCTCTGCGGATGAGCGGTCGAACCATCTCCTCAGCCACGAGTTCTGGCGTCTTCCTACTGATCTTTTGCCCTGTACTTTTCCTTCCAGTATAACTTGAAGTAATTCATATCTATCGCCTTTCAACACATGACCCAAGTATTGCATTTTCCTCTCTTTGATTATTCTTAGTAATTCTTTTTGTTTACACACGCGACGAAGTACCTCAACATTAGTAACTCTTTGTACCCATGGAATCCTCAACATTCGTCTGTATATATACATCTCAAAGTCATCTATTCTTTTTTCTATTTCAGAGTCCATTGTCCAACTTTCACAGCCATACAGTAAGACAGAAAAAACGTAACATCTGATCTGATTCTAAGCTGTAGACTAAGGCGTGATCTTGTAAAAAATGTTTTCATGCTCATGAATGTTTTCCTTGCTTGTTCGATTCTTGATAGGATTTCTTTTTTTGGATTACACTGACTATTGATATTTGTTCTCAAATATATTACGGAATTTCCCTGTTCTATTATTTGACCCTTGGCATACACCTGTACGTTTATTGGTGCCTTTGAAAATACTAAAGTTTTAGTTTTGGAAACGTTTAGATGTAAACCGAACATTTCGCTGTGGTGAACTACCACATTTATTATATTTTGTAGTTCTTATGCGTTGCTTGCTATTAAGACGGTATCATCAGCATATCTGATGTTGTCTATGCTGATTCCGTTAATCTTAATTCCGCCTTGGACCTCGTCTAATGCTTCTCTGAATATAGACTCCGAATACAAATTAAAGAGTAGCGGTGATAAGACGCAACCCTGTCTCACTCCTCGTCGGATTTGTATGTCTTCGGATATTGTGTGCTCTATTTCAGTTGTTGCCGTTTGGTGCCAGTATAGTTCTGAGATAATTCGCAAGTGTTGTTCGTCAACTCCAGTTGTTCTTAGAATTTCGATCATCTTTTGATGGTTAACGCGGTCAAATGCTTTTCGATAGTCAATAAAACATGCATATACATCTACATTCATGTCTCTGCATCGTTGCGTTAACACATTTAAAGAAAAAGAGCCTCTCGTGTTCCCAATCCGTTTCGAAATCCGAATTGAGTGTCCGTATGTTAGTTTATTAATATTTTATAGACGGTAACTTTAATTTTTTTGGGTAGTTTTGGGGTCATCTCTTTTCTCAAACCATAGTAATGCTTATTGGCAAGCACTATTCTTCTTTTAATTTCTTCGCTGACTTTTCTATCTTCAGTCAACAGCGAGCCGAGATATATGTAGGTGTGGACACCTTCTAGTTCTAAATCGTTAATTATTATTCTTTTAAGTGTCTGGTTGCTTGACCTAGTACAATACACATATATTTGGTCTTTTGGGCATTTATATTTAGTCCCATTATCTGTGCAGATACCCTTGACGATCGGAATGCATCGGCCAGAGATTCTGTAGATATAGCTATGGTGTTAGAATGGAAAAATAAACTAACATAAAACAACATTTTAAATTTTAGTTTAGTGGGTTTTCAAACGTTAAATATATATACAGAAGTACAAAAAATCTTAAAGAAAACATTTTAAACTTTATTTGAAAATCATTTATTAACCCTGGTACATCACACTTATTTTTTAAGGCATGAACTTCACACTCGGGTCTCAGAAACCCAAAGCTGTTTTTTAGCAAAAAAACAGAAAATGTGAATATTTGATGGATTTAGGAGAATATCTAATATTAGTAGAATGTGTTGAAAAAAATTTAACCATGGTGTGGTATTTCACAAAGAGATATATTTGTTGAAATTCAAAAGTAACATAAAATAATATTCAAACACAAAACATTGTTATTAAAACAAATAAACATTAAATTGAAATTATCATCTACAAAATACACCTGTATAACTATCCTTGTAACAACAAAATAAACTCTTTTGGTAATATAAGTCTTAGTTATTCTTAGCCAGGTTTCTTAGCCAGGTCTTCAGTTTCTTGGATCTTGATGTTCGCATTCACAGCATAGATGGGCTCTATGTTCCATGCAATATGGTCTGCGACACTCAGAACACGCAAAACTGGTTTTTCTATCTTTTCCTTTTGCACAAAAGCAGCATCTAACTTTTTTTGTTAAATAAACATCATGTTGTGGTGGGGGTACTTCAATTCCCAGAATTTCAGAAATTCTTTGCCGCAGTGTTTTTTGTAAAGTAGCCACGGTCAATCGTTCTTGTAACCAAGGTTTAATTAGACTCATTCCTAACTGCTTTAGAAAAGATTTTCGATTATTGTTTCTACTTTCCTTCCAGTGGGGATTTGAGAGAGAAAATAAAACCATTGCATTTATTCCACTAGCATCAAGTATATTGAAAAAAACTCGTAGCAGCCAACGTCTGGTCTTCCGTGAGGTAGTGTAAAAATGGCAGAGCTGATCAAATGTATCTGTTCCTCCCTTCGTTTCACTATACGAATGTATAATATTGGGCTTACCCGTAATGGCATTAAGAGAGTCATCAGAATGCAATGTTGACAGCAAAAGAACAATTTTGTTTTGTTTAGGAGTATATGAAACGAGAGTTTTATTTTTATCAAAAGCAAATAGCGATGTACCTACTTCTTTTTTTTTTTGAGGAATGTAGCAGGTATTTCTCTCTTATTTTTTCTCAAAGTACTTAGGAGAGTTAATTGATACTGTTCTAACATTTGTTCAGCTAAGGGAATTGACGTAAACCAATTATCAACAGTGAGGTTTTGGTTAGTTCCATGTATTGGTTGTGAAAGTTTTCGAACATAATATGCCGGTACTGATCCATTGTTTTCTGTGGTTACTCTTCCAACGTATGGAATTGCATTGAGCATATAATATGTTTTTGAATCATTTAGCATCATTATTTTCATTCCTTACTTATCAGGCTTACTAGCCATATAGATTCGAATTGGACATTTTCCTCTATATCCTACAAGCTGTTCATCTACAGTACAGTATTCGTATGGTGTATAGTATGATTTACAGTTATTCACAAAAATGTCGAATAATTCTCGTATAGGTGCAAATTTATCCACTAATTTTCTTTCTGATCTACTGTCCTTACTATCAAACCTTAGACATAAGGCTATAAATTGGAATCGCTGCGGTGACATCGTCGCCTGAAATATTCCATTTCCAAATTTTACTGACCAAAGTTCATCTAAGTTACAGTTAGATACTCGTAATGCACCTGCTAAAAATAACAGCCCAATGAAGGCCTTCACTTCTGTTCTAGTTACTGGTCTTGTGTAACTCTGCTGTCTAATATCATTGCATTTACGAATGACTTCTTCATTTGAGTGCAAAACAATAACATCCATCATTTGTTCATTGAACAACAAATTCCAAGATTGTTCAGGAGATTAAACTGTGCTCGCTGCTTCTTTGGGGCCAGGTAAATGTATTAAAATGTTTTCTCGTCTTGTACGACCCTGTCTTGCTGGTGCTTGTGTGCTCCACCGATGACCAATTTTCCCCAGTAAACTAGGAATATTTCTAACTGGTTCATCCACTATTTCGTCTTCATTGTCGCTTTGTTCACTGTTGCTGTCTGACAGTTGCTCTTCAACGTAATCTTCATCAGACTCGTCCCCCCCAAACGACGATGTTACGATGTTACGGCCAAAGACGACGTTAAAGGACGACGATTTTCTCTGCTAGTTGATGCCTTTACGCGACTATTTTCTCTACTAGTTGACGCCATTATACTAAAATAAATAAAAATAAGTTGAAACAAAATTATTACCGTAAACATCACCCTTGGGTCCGGGGTACCCATGATTGTACTTCTGGAAATATCTTACCTCGTTGTTTCACTAAAATGCAGTGGATGAGCCGTATTCTAACTCCCCTTACGACAGACTGAATTTACATAGCATAAAGTGACGGCACACATCAACCACTCATGCGCATGTCACCACATCAACCACTCATGCGCATGTCACATTGCAATGAATGACTCTCTGCGTTTCTGAGACCCAACAGTGCAGTTCCAGGGTTAACTTGACATTTAAAAATATTTAATCAAAATGGATTATTAATTTAAAATTTTCCAAGATAGTTCCCAATATAAATGGATTACACCGTAGTAAATATTTGTTTTTAGATTTTTATTAACCAAAAAATTAATGTTAGAACTAGTACAAATGAGACAGAAATATCACAATATTTGAGTCCGCTAGATGCAAAACTCTGTATTTGCAAAAATTGTAAAATTGAGTTTTAGCTGACAGTTATTTGTCACATGTTATAGCTATCTGCTGATGTAGAAATTCAGCAGCAGAGTAAGGTATTTACTAAGAAAAAGGCATTGAAATCTTGAATCAGACGCAAAACTCTGTATTTGTCAGCCTATGCCAGTTGCATAACTGTGTAATTGCAATTGGCCAATCGCTTACATTGTTTGAGTCACATGACACGTCTCATGTGCACATGTCAATTATTCTATCATTCGCCATAACCTGTTTCACTGTTTGTTATTTGAGTACTAAAAACACCAAGTTTATTGCAAATAATTAACATTCTGGATCTTCATGTGCATATTAGACCTTGTGAAAAAGGAAAAGGGAGAAAACGAGTTGTACAAACAGAAAAATGGAAACGAAATGTAATGAAACTTAAGAGGTAAGAGGTGTCTACAATTAACTAGATAGGTTTGGGACTTATTGTCAATATTTTTAGGCATAAACCTAAGGATTTACCCGGTTTTCCCACCTGTAACCATACAAAGAAAGTGTATTGTTGTATAGATTTAAAGATGCGAGACATTCAGCGTTTCCATAATAATCTGTATTCAACAACTGACAAAATAAAACAAGATATTTTTTTGCTGAAATTTTGTGAAGGTCAAAAGCCCAAGAGATCAGGTACAAACCTACATGGAATTTCAATTAAATATTTTGTTCCTACAGTAGAGGGTGGACTTTTAAGAGTATGCAAGACAGCATTTCTTGGAATAACTCATTTAAGTTCTGAAAGAATAGAGCGTGTTGTAAGAACGTTTGTTATCCGGGGTGAAATACCAAAAGAGAGAAGAGGGATACAACAAAAGGTAGATTTGATCCAATAAAATTATCTATCCAAACATTTATGGGGCGTTTGAACGGTGCAGAGAGTCATTATAATAGAGGACGATCGACTAGATTGTATTTACCATGTGATCTGAATTTTACAAAGCTTTACAGAATGTATTGTCAACGTCATCCACATCATTCCGTAAAGTTATCATATTTCCGAACATACGTTAATGAACACTACAACATATCATTCGCCACTCCCTTAGTAGATGCTTGTTCTGCGTGTCTCAGAGCGAAGGAAATTTTGAGAAAAGAAAATTCAGAAGAAGAAAAGTTAAAGGTTATAACAGAGCAGAGAGTTCATACGTTAAGAGCTAAAGCCTTTTATTCTTTGTTAAAAAATGAATCAAATCATAACATACAAATATTTTCTTTTGATTGTCAAAAAAATCTTTCTTTGCCAAAGCTTCCGGACCAGGCGGCTTATTTCTCACAGCAAATAAATTTTTATAATTTCACCATCGTGGCTGGAAATTCGAAATCCCATCTTTCTTCTGCAAATGTCACGTCATATGTGTGGCTGGAGTTTGAACATCCAAAAGATTCAAATGCTGTTGCCTCTGCTGTACATGATACTCTCATAAAATTCAACTTTAAAAATCAAATAGAAAAAGTTCACCTATTTGCAGATGGATGTGGCGGACAGAACAAAAATAGCACGATAATGTCTATGATAATCTACTGGTTGGTTTATGAAGCACCTGGTCACATCAAGGAAGTAGAGTTTACGTTTCCTGTTGTTGGTCATTCCTTTTTGCCAAAAGATAGGATTTTCGGTATGATAGAAAGGGAGATAAAAAAGAAGAACGTTCTAATAAACAGAAAAGAATATGAAGACATAATTGGAAAACACTCAAAGGTGCTGAGACTTGGTAACGACTGGCAGATATCAGACTGGAGAAAGACGAGTGACGTTGTTGTTAAAAAACCTTCCCAGTGGCATTTTAAATATAATGCAACGAAACGATATATTTTCTAAGGACAAAGATTATATGGCAACGTTAAGGGGGGAAATATTTTATCGTTCTGACATAGGGTTCAGCAAGTCTATAATACGAAAAGGGAAAAAGATTTCTTTATTGAAACCAAAGTTACAACAGATTGGATGTTCATTGAAAGGAGATAAATCGTCCATAGGCACTCTCCTTAGAAACCATTTTGGTGAAAATTGGAGAGACCAGCCGGATCTCAAATTTTATAAAATTATAGATACTGGCGTACAAGCAAATAATAACGAGAGTGCTGCAGAAAATGATCATATTGATGATGAGGAACCAGAGGAACTTAGAGTTTAGGAATTAATATAAATATATACATATTATAATTTGTAATACCTTTTGTACTTTGGATAAAAATAAACTTCACTAAAAGTTTACTTCCACATGCTTTCTTCCTTATTCCTAACACACTAGGTTTAGAAAACAGACTAATATAACAACCACTAATATCGTTAATGGTTGACTATTATCATGTATTTGCAAATGTTAGTTGCATAAATCTGTATTTACATAGTTCACTTGCGAAACTCGGTATTTTCAAATTTTTCTTCCTTTTCTAGCAAACCCAATAACTTTTCTAAGAAAAAAATCATTATATTTTACCTAATAAAGCATTTATCTATCACAAAAAAGTGCCATTTATTATGTCTAAGGTTTTTTGCAAAATTTATCAGTTTTTTGCAAATAACTTAGTTTGACTTATACAGTAAATACAAAGTTTTGCATCTAGTGGACTCATTTGAGCTTATATTCTCTTCTCGCTTTAGTCGGTTTGAAACTGCCACTAAATCATATCTGCAACAAAAGCTTCACAAAGATTAAAAAAGCAACCAAAGGAAACACTAATGTCTTATTCAATAACGTATTCAGTGCGCTGCAGACGCAGAAGTACTTGAAATTTAGCTCTCCGCTGATTGTTACATCTTTCAAGTAAACAATCAATCAGATTTAAGTGAGTATTCATCATCTTTGGAGATTATTAGAGAGGAAACATCCACTCGATGTTCGATACACATATTGATTACTAAAACGGTCTCTTTATGCAAGTCTTACAAACAGGTTACAGTACACTGGCGCTTTGTTTAAAATGCACATGTTTCTCTTACATAGCAAGTTTTCTGTACCGAGAAGTTTGATTGGCCTTTTTTGTTGCATATGTTTTGTGTTATTTAATAAAGGAAGGTTATAGCAATCAAGATGAATAGTATTTACTATGCGGCTTATATACTTTCGAAATTAAAAATGATTTTACGTATGTACTTATCAAGAGCCCCAATGCAATAATATTCAGTACATATCGTTATATCGGTAATAAATTAATTCTTACAAGAACAAGATAAAAAACTGTGCATTTTTGTGACAAGAAACTTGTGAAAATATAAAAAGTTTAACACTGTTTGAAATGTACATTTTGTACAAATGTACATTGAATTAAAGTTACACAAGGTTTGCGATTTATTTAGGTGTGTAACCCAAAATGACCCCGTTGTGGAGAAGTTGTAATAAAGTCTTTTTTCTTTTACAAAGCTTCTTCGTGAACGTTTCTTCTAATACGGCAGTTGCGTAGGACTTTGTAGAGTATCTACTAGAAGTAATCACCCATCATAGCTATAATGTCCTTTTATGACCTGATTTGAAAAAAAAAATAGCTCTGTACTTTGAAGTAGTCAAGATGAAACACTAACAAGTGCTCTTTTAAGTTCATATATCTGAAATTCTTGAAGCATTGGTATGTGGACAAAAATGTATCGCTCTATTTTGTGACATAACTAGAGCATACAATATATTTTGGTTATATGCTAATATTCAAACACTTAGTCGAAGGGAAATAAAAGCACAATATTGCACAATTCATAAAAAACTTACTAACGGGGCTTTATCTTATACAAACATTAAAAACGGCATTCCCCAAGGATCTAAGTTTAGCATAGCCTCATGGCCATAGTGTTTGATTTGATAATAGGCAAGTTATTGCAAAAATATAAAATGAAAGGGTACAAATATCTGCAGCGCATTTTCAACGCCATTATCAAAACAAGCTACTTTTCGAGTCAATGGAAAATTTCACAGATTATCCTGACACCAAAACCTGGAAAAAAACAGAAGACCTAAAATCCTATAGACCTATAAGTTTGCTGCCTATTATATGAAAGGTATTCGAAAAACTTCTATTGATAAGATTCATTCCAATCTTAGAATAAACTAAACTTATTCCGGACCACCAATTCGGCTTCAGATTAAAGCATGGGACAATCGAACAGGTCCACAGAGTATTAAAAAAATCTCCTACGCGCTGGAAAGTAAATCCTACCTCTCAGCAGCCTTCCTAGACGTTAGTCAAGCCTTCGATAAGGTTTGGCATGAGGGTATTCTTTATAAGATAAAAAAACAATTGACATACACTTTTTTTCCACTCCTAAAATCCTACCTATCAGATAGATACTTTCTGGCAAAGCAGCACGATGAATACACTTAGCTCCACCCTATCAAAGCAGGTGTTCCACAAGAAAGTGTACTAGGACCTATTTTATTGTTGATGTTTACTGCAGTCCTCCCATCCATCCAGCAGTAACACAGAAGTTGCTACTTTTGCAGATGACTCCGCAATACTGGCCATGGACTCTAGTCCCACAAAAGCATCGGCAAATTTACAAAAAAAAACTAAATAAAATGGTGTAAATGAGACCAGGTCAACAAATGTAACAATGAAACGATGTGAATGCCCTCCAGTCACACTAAATGGCAAGCAATTAAGTAAGACAAACGACACAAAATATCATTTGACAAATGAATAACCTGACAGAAGCACATCTTTACCAAAAGAAAACAACTGCGCATAAAATTTAGACATATGTACTGGTTGATTGGTCGAAGCTCTAAATTAATATTGGAGAACAAACTGCTTGTGTACAAGGCGATCCTCAAGTCCATATGGATATATGGTATTCAGCTATGGGGCACTGTTAGCAATTCTAATCTTTCAATCCTTCAACGCTTTCAGAATAAAGTGTTAAGGTCTATAGCAAATACTCCACGGTGATGCACCAGATGCACCCATTGGTGCATCCCAATGTACTCGCGAAGAGGTAATTCGATGACAATAATGAAGTGCGTAGACTGAAACGTTTTAAACCAAATGATCTACCAAACAAATTTAATGTTTAAGCAAAACCAACTGTATTTTAAATTTTACCTTGATTGACATGCTAAAAAAGAAATTCTCCACTGGAAGAGGCTCCTACACACTATGTAAACAAATAATATTACTTATTCTTATTCTTTATTTTCGGGTAGATTGTAAAAATAAGTTGTTAATTCTTTAATTCTTATTTGGAAAAGGAGTCTTCTAAGAAATTTTCGACATGGCTTAAGCGTATATATTCGTGTGTTGAATGCGTGCAATTGGATGCAATACGCGAGGAGACTGTGTATACATTGTCAGTGCAACCTCTTATCGACCGAAATCCTGAGTGTCATTCTGGAAGTATAGAAAATTGCTCGCAACATGGCATGAGATGTGCATAAACACCACATTACATAAACAACTTTAATGCAATTTCTCGGTAATTATTAGGGTCTTCCTTTGGTTCTTTTTTAGGTATCATTGTTGTGATCATATTGTTCCAGATTGTGCAAGATTTTAAACAAATTCAATTTAAAAAAAATAGATTACAAAATTATAATGTAAAATCTAATAAATATGGGGAAAACGATGGAACGACAACTTACTGGAAGCACATTGAAAAACTGACAGTCATGTCTACATATAAAGAAGAAGAAAAAGAAGGGGAATTTGAAAAACACCAGAGCTATTTATTATTTAATTTCGTTCTAAAGTAATTTTCCAAATCCTTAAAATAAAGTCTATCTAACAATGTTCCTTCAAGCAGAAAGACTTTTGAGATTTGATTTCAATATAGGGACCAAACCATTCGCTCATGGTCTCGTCAGCGTCAGAGCGACATATGCAGAATTTCTGAATTAAAAACAAATATCTCTCCCGTTTTAAAAGCATAATTATAAAAATAATTATATATAACTAAATTTAAATATTTGTGCACTGCACTTTTTACACTATATAAAGCAGGCAGATTGATCAATACATCGGCAAGGGGAATCCAATTTTCATTCCACGACCTGCCCTCCATCACGACAAATATCCTTCGTCAATTTGTTTCTAATATCCCGAAAATGAGTAAATAAACAAATCAGAAAAACTTTTGAGATTTGATTTCAATACAGGGCCCCAGCCATCCGCTTATACGTATTTCGACTTTCTTAGTTTCGCTAAGTAAGAAATCTTCAGATTTTTTTCTACTCATTTTTTAATATTACTTTCATTTTGTTTAAAAGTGCTGTTCGTTTTAATTCACTTTTACATCTATTTTTAACATAAATCACTTTTTAACATCCAACATTAAATCTCTTGTTGTCTTCTCCAACATTTGACTTTTGTTCGCTTCTTATTATTATTAAGAGAATATTTTCATTTTTATTTTAAATCCTTTATAAAAGGTATATAATAAAATACCCAAACGGGCTATATCACAAATACATTACAGAACGGTTTCGGAATGTAAATTCCATTCCTTTACTGTGCACTAATTTATAATAATATATAATGTAACATATCTAGGGAAAAGTTTGGACTAAAAATTACAAATAATTATAGAGAAAACCAAAAACTCTTCTATGGCGCATTAAACAGCTTAGACAAAAGAAAGAACACATGATGCCGAATATAAAAGACAAGAATGGAAAGGTAATAACAGAAGAAAACCAAATAATGGAAAGATGGAGAGAACATTTCAAAGAGCTAACTCATACAGACGTAGACAACATAGTGGAGATACAAGAAATTAATGAAGAACAAAAAGTAGAACCAATAACAACAGAGGAACTAGAAAAGGCAATTGAAAGAGTTAAATTAGGCAAAGCACCAGGCAAGGATGATATCACCCCGGAAATGATAAAATTCATGGTAATAGAGGGAGTGGACAGCATGAAAGAACTAATGAATGATATAAGAGAGCAGAAATACCACAGGACTGGAAGAAAGACATTATACTATCAATTCACAAAAAGGGCGACAAGAGAAACTGTAATAATTACCGAGGTATTACTATATCAAGTATTCCTGAGAAGGTATTCGCAAGAATAATAGAAACAAGAATAAAAACCCAAATAGAACCAACTATGGAAGATACACAATGTGGATTCAGGAAGGACAGAAGCACGCAAGACCACATATTCACAATAAGACAAATAAGTGAGAAAGTAATCAATAAAAATAGAGAAATACATATATACTTTATTGATCTGGAAAAGGCGTTTGACAGGGTACAAAGAAAGGACGTATGGAGGACATTAAAGAAAAGAGGAGTTGACAGGATAACCATTGATGTAATAAAGGATATGTACAATAATAATAATACAAATATGGTGAGAACCAACAACGAAGAATCCGAAGAATTTACTACAAGTCAAGGCGTCAAACAGGGATGCGTATTGAGCCCACTGCTGTTCTCAGTGGTACTGGATGAAGCAATAAAGAAAGCCAAGAGAAGAATGAGAAAACTAACATTAGGATACTGGCAAATGAAACAGACTCAACTATCAGAGCTTCTATTTGCAGACGACATGGTTTTGATAGCAGAAAACAGAGAAGACTTACAGAACAACCTTGAAATCCTAGAAGAAGAACTGTCAAACGTAAATATGAAAATAAATACAGAGAAAACAAAAACAATGATAATTTCAAATAAGAGAAAAACACACGCAATACAATTAAACGGAAAACAACTAGAACAAGTGGAACATTTTAAATACCTAGGAGCAATAATTGAATCAAACGGTAAACAAGACATGGAAATAAATGAGAGAATGGGACGAACAGGAAGCTTATTTAACACTATGAAAACAACATTTTTGGGAAAAAAAACCGGAGAAGGTAAAAACGGCAGTCGTTAAGTCAGTAGTTAGACCTACAATCATGTATAATAGCGAGTCATGGACATTGACTGGGAGACAAAAATCTCTCCAATGCTATGGAAATGAGGTTCCTGAGGAAAATAGCAAACAGAAAGGGGACAGACAAAATACGAAACGAAACAATCAGACAAAACCTAAAACTAGAACCAATAAACGAAAAAATAGTAGAGGGGCAACTAAGATGGTTCAGGCACGTGTGTAGAATGTCGAATGAAAGATTAACAAAACGAGTGTTTGAAACGAGAATGCAAGGGAAAAACAAACGAGGAAGACCAAGAGTTAGGTGGGTAGACGAAATCAGAACAGAAGTTGGGAAAGAAGGATTGACATGTGAAAGTGCACGAAATCTAACACAAGACTGGATAGCATGGAGACAACAGTGCAAGACTTAACCCCACCATCCTTACACCTGACGGTAGAAAGGCTTAGGACTAAGTAAGTAAAGTAAGTAACATATCTATAAATTAATAACATTTAACGGGTTTTCACCCATATATTTTAGTGGCTCATAGCATGTTTACTTCGTTACACTGATTATGGAATTTACATTCCGAAAACGTTCTGTAATGCATTTGTGATATAGCCCGTTTGGGTATTTCATTATAATACCTTTTATAAAGAATAATTGAAATAAAATTTTTTGTGATACATGGTATACAGCCAGCTACAAGAACTTAGTTTCCTAGTGGATTTTCATTTTTGTTTAATGTAAGTAAATTATTATTCTTACATTTGATACACCAAAAACGCTATTATGTATTAACTAAAGTAACAGTTAATAAATAGCAGTTATTATTGTGTCAACTCATCGCACATTAACCATTTCTCCTATAATATACTCCACTTCGCTTATAATGCTACCTGCTGCAGTTAAATTACGCAAACGTTTACTGGGCAGCGTTAATAGACAAAATAAAAATATCGCCTGCCATTTATTATAATGTAAATTGATGACCTTCGCTTGGGTTGGCGCCTGTTATTTTGTCCGGTCGTTAAACAATGCAGCTCAGATACGATTTCTTCACCTTCAATACAGAATCGGTGTCTCCATCAAACAATAAGTTATTGATACCGTTTGAATTGTTCAAAAGTAGGTATCGCCTCTGTACGGATGAATTATTATTTTATTGCTATTTATTACAAGTGCAAATAAATATCTCGTTCTTTATGTTTCTGTAGAGGTACTTGTTAAGTGGATTTATTTATTATAAGGAGGATAAAATGAATGATTTTAATTAAGTAGAGCTTATGTTGTTACTTAAAAAAAAAATAGAACGCGAATATAGAGATGGACAGTGCAATATTTCCTGATTTATATTTCTAATGACAAGCGATAAATACATGCACATTTAGAGAGCCCTATAAATGCTGGCAATAATCTTTGGTTTCCAAATATATTAAGAGCCTATATTACGCGTTTTTATCACCAAATCAATAATCTTATGTTAGCGGATTCTGCTAACATAAGATTATTGAACAAATAAATATAAGTTTTGTATGCTAATAAAAAGTTGCCCCTAAAAGAAGATACCTTTTGGTCATTTCTATATTCAATTAGGAAAGTAATTATCGTCTTTTTGACAAAACCAATCTTACAGCGATTCTTCTAAAATTTCCTCCTCCTAAATATAAAAACTATAATGTTTATTGCTATATTATCATCATCATCTTCATCATCATCCGCTTTGTTTAAGGTCCACGTTTCGGATGCATATGTGGCTATGGGAAAAATGAGTGACCTTACCAACCTTAGTTTTGTGTCTATTGTTACGCTAGAATTTCTCCAAATTGTTACCAGTTTACTCTGAGATAGCGCGT